>NC_091160.1:3957960-3972960 GCF_040958095.1 Procambarus clarkii
TTTATTCTATCAAATAAAATAGGCGTGAGGGTCACTACCACATGACTGCGGGAGCGAGCATTCGAACGGAGTACCTATTGTTGTTGTCTATCTATCGCATGACTAGGTTAAGGACCACAATATCCCACACCATACCTGCTACGGCCTCTCACTAGTCAATAAACACAATTTTGTACCATTTCTTGACTAAAAAACTCCGAAACATCTTTGCACATTTTAATTTTACATTGTCACGTGCACAGCCATCAAAGGGAAACCTCACTTCTGCATGGATGTCTTGTGTGTTAAATAAAATGTCCTTACATAGCTTATCATTTTCTTTGAGAAACTTATATGTGGTGATCATATCTCCCAAGTCCACACAAATAACCCACACCAACCCACATCCATATTGAGAGAGGGAGAGAGAGAGAGAGAGAGAAGGCAAATATAGCTTGGTTATTGCATCTAGTTTTAAAAAGGGGTAAGAATAAGAAGAGTCATGATCCATAAAAATACTTTACAGCATCCATTATTTATGAGCAGTAAGAGGGAAACGGGATCCACACATACAATTTCCAAGCATTACAACGCTATCGAGGTAAACGTAACATAAAAAGACAATAATGTAGTAGTATGCTATTAATCAGCTAGTCAAAACTTAGAATAACAGATATGATTTCACAAAGTTTTAACCTTTGCAAGTTTTTCAATGTTTTCTCTTCACTTGTGCTAAGTGAATCAGACAAAATGTGACATTTCATTATTAGCCAAGGCAATACACTATTAGCTAGATAGTCATAACATATATCACACATTATTTCACATAAATTTTTTTCTAGCAAATATGGTTCCTTTAAGCAGTTCAACACATCAAATACCAGCAGTCCACGAAATAAGAGGCTGACTTAGGAGGAAAGAAAAGGTATTGTGAAATATGCACCACACCAGCCTCCCAAAGACAGAGGAGTTTGGGGAGACGTGATCACTACATACATAGCCTCCTCCTCCTCCTCTTTCTCTCTTTAGTCAATAATCATCCTTTGCAGCATTTCTTGACTAAAATAGCACTCCAAAACATAAGTGGTCATTTTTATTCTCAGTGTCGCACTTATAGTCAATAATTTGTTTCACAGAGTGACAAGTTATGCTTAGTGACGAGATTTCACGGTGAGCATAGTTTTAAGAGAGTTCACACTGTATTAATTACGATCGTGGATATGTTATGTTATGTTTATGAAGATCATACTTCTTATTTTTACCCATTTCCACCCGCCCTGCTTTTTAGTCTTCTCATATCTTTTCAAATCAAGTTTGCTTACTGTTTCCAGTAGATTGACTTCACATTACATATATTAATCAACTTTCAAATTCAGTTCAGTTTTTTTTTTCAATATCACAGCTTTGTTGTTTTTCCTGTCCAGTATCTAGTTCAAGACCTCGTATTATCAATGTCATTAATACTACTATCATCAACCTTGTATTGGATGTCTCAGTCATTCAGTTAACAACCTAGTAAGTGTTTATTGAACGTGGGAATCACTTCATGTGCGCTCATTTTAGTTTAGTTTAAATTTTTCCATCTTAAATTAATACTACTATCACCACTATATATTGGATTGCTCAGGCATTCAGTTAACAACTCAGTAAGTGAAAATCACTTCACGTGATCTCATTTTTAGTTTAGGATAAGATTTTTCCGCCATAAATACTATTATCATCAACCATGTATTGGGTGGCTCAACCATTCAGTTTACAACTCAGTAAGTGTTTACTGAACGTGGAAATCGCTACATGTGTGGTCATTAGTTTAAAGTTTCCCAATCTTAAAATATTACTATCATCAATCATGTATTGGGTGGCTCAACCTGAGTTTACAACTCAGTAAGTGTTTACTGACCGTGGAATCACTTCGTGCCCTCATTTCTGTTTAATTTAAAGTTTTTCAATCTTAAATTAAATACTATTATCATCAACCCAGTATTGGGCTCTCGGGCATTCAGTTAACCACTTGGAAAATGTTTACTGAACGTCGAAATAATTTTCTGTGTGCTCATTTTTAGTTGAACCCGTCTTCACTCCAAACCAGACCTGCGGTCCAAGTCGGGACCGTAGGTCCTGACCGGTTTGAAATGGGGTGGGGTGGCTGTGGTTGATGGTAAGGGGGGAGAAGAAGGCTGGGGGATTTGTTGGAGCGGTAATGACTCATTTACCCTTAGTTACGTGACAGTCTCCAAGAGGGGGAGCCGCATACAAGGACTCTCTCCCGCCCAGGCCTGCATTTGGGATTTGTATGTTGAGGTCCTGGCTCATCTTTGAGAATGAACAATGACACACACTCAATGCTATGCGGAGGTTCGTTACTCAGAGTCCTAGCCAAATTATGAGCGAGATTAAAAAGATCTTACCTCAGGCTATAAACATTATTTGATGTGAATACAAAGACATATATATATATATATATATATATATATATATATATATATATATATATATATATATATATATATATATATATATATATCTATATATATATATAAATATATATTAAATATATATTATTATTTATAATATATTAATATATATTATATATATAAATATAAATATATATATATACATATATAATATATATATATATAATATATATATATTATATATATATATATATATATATTATTAAATATATATATATTATATATATTATATATATATATATATAATTATATATATAATATATTATATATATATATATTATATATATATATATATATATTATATATATATATATATATATATATATTATCATATTATATTATAACTATATATATATATCATATATATATTATATATATATATATATTATATATATTATATATATATTATATATATATATATATATATATATTATATATATATATATATATTATATATATAAGTATATATATTATATATATATATATATATATTAATATATATATATATATATATATAATATATATATATATATATATATATATATATATATATATATATATATATAACCCTCCCTACCCCTCACCTTACCTGCTCCCACCCAAATGCCCACTCAACCCTCCCTCCTCCCCCACCCCATTCCGATCCTGTCACCCCTCACCCATTCCCACCATGCCCCCCTCCCCCCTTCCCCCCAGTCCCCCTCCCCCTTCATCCCCAATCCTCCCCATCCCTCCTCTTCTTCACCCCATATCCTCCATGTCACCCCTACCTCCTTACCCCATACCCTACCTGTCCCCCCTTCCCTTGAACCTCCCCCCCCAGAACCTACTGTGACCCTGTTAACCACTTCACAGATCTTCACACCTATTGAACTGCTTCCTCCATCAGCAAAACGCTTACCAAGAAGGGGACAAGAGAATGAACAGAAGAAAGTGAGTTTCAAGGCAATGTACACTAACATAGATGGGATTACAAATAAAGCAAGTGAACTTGGAGAATAGGCACTAAAAGAAAACCCAGACATAATAGCACTCACAGAAACAAAGCTAACGAAAACCATAACAAATGCAGTGTTTCCACAGGATTACTATGTAGTGAGGAAAGAGAGAGAAGGAAGAGGAGGAGGTGGTGTAGCTTTGCTAATAAGAAAAGGCTGGAGTTTTGAAGAGATGGTTGTTCAGGGCTGTAAAGATTTCAGTGACTACATAGTAGGTACTAGAGCAATTGGAGGACAAAAAAATTGTAGCAGTAGTCATATATAACCCCCACCAAATGACAGAAGACCCAGACAGGAATATGAAAGAAACAACATGGCCACCATCAATATAATAGAGAGAGCAGCTTCTGTAGCTAGCAGGAATGGATCCAGACTACTAATCATGGGAGACTTCAACCATGGGAAGATAGATTGGGAGAACAGAGACCCCACATGGAGGACCGGACACATGGAGAGCTAAGCTGCTGGATGTGGCAACAAGAATCTTTCTAAGCCAACACATCAAGGGACCGACAAGAATGAGAGATGATGAACCAGCTATGCTTGATCTGATATTTACCCTAAATGAGTCAGATATAAGGGAAGTTAAGTTGGAAGCCCCCTCGGGAATTAGTGATCACAGTGATTTAGAAATGGCAAATGAATTTAATAGCTTCTTTTCATCGGTTGGTGCTAATCTTGCCAGTAAAATCTCACAGACTCAGACACATATTAACACATATCTCTCAGGCAGCTATCCAAACTCTCTTCTCCTTTCACCAATCAGCCCGGCAGATGCGGTGTCCATCATACACTCTAAAAACCAAGGCAGGGAACACCAGTGAAATTCCGTTCATTGTATACAAGAGCGCCTCCCATGCCCTTGCCCCACCCAGAGCTCTATTGTTCAACAAATCTATAGTGTCACCTTTCCTGATATCCTTAAAAAAGCAAGAGTAACGCCAGTCCATAAAGGAGGAAATCCGGCGGACATAAACAATTATAGACCAATATCAAATCTACCCATTCTATCAAAAATATTTGAAAAATTATTTACAAACAGCTCAATTCCTACCTCTTAAAATTCGACATACTCAGCCCCTGCCAGTTTGGCTTCCGGTCTCAAAGGAGCACCAATGATGCACTCATTAGTCTCTTTGACGTAATCTACTCAGCCCTTGACAAAAATGAGTTTCCGATTGGACTCTTCATTGACCTAAGAAAAGCATTTGATACTGTCAATCACAACTACCTCTTACTTAAACTCCAGCATTATGGAATCCGAGGCCTTGCCCTTGACTACATCCGATCCTATCTTAGTGACAGACACCAATATGTAACCATCAATGATACAACTTCTTCCACTCTACCAATTACCATTGGAGTGCCACAGGGCAGCATCTTAGGACCTCTTCTATTTCTTATATATATCAATGATCTGCCTAATGTCTCTAATATTCTTAAACCTATATTGTTTGCTGACGATACTACCCTTATCTATTCAGACCCCAACCCACATACACTAAATAATGTTGTGAATAATGAATTTAAAAAAGTTCACTTATGGATGTCAACTAACAAACTAACATTAAACATAAAAAAGACCTATTACATCTTATTTGGAAGCAAATCATCAAATGCAATTCAGCTACAGATAGACAACAGTAACATCAGTAATAAAAATGATGGCAAGTTTCTTGGCCTATTCCTAGACAAGAGACTCAACTTCAGCACCCACATTCAACACATAACTAAGAAAGTCTCTAAAACAGTTGGTATACTCTCTAAAATAAGATATTATGTTCCTAACTCTGCTCTCCTCTCACTATATTATGCACTAATCTACCCCTATCTTAATTATGGTATCTGTGCATGGGGGTCTACCACTGCAAACCACCTTAAGCCCATCATCACCCAGCAAAAATCTGCTATCAGAATAATAACTAACTCTGCTCTCAGACAACACTCAGCTCCCTTGTTTAAATCCCTAAACTTGCTAAATATTAACTCCCTCCACACAATCTCTTGTGTCAACTACATTTACAAAACCTTGTTCTTAAATGCAAACCATGCTCTGAAACTCTCCCTGGACAGATGTAATAGGACTCATTATCACCACACCAGAAATAAATATCTCTGATATCCCCAGGGTCAATCTTAATCTGTGTAAACACTCTATGAAATTAAGGGACCTAGTCTATGGAACTCACTCCCTAGTGAATTGAAAAGCTGTCAAACTTTTGCCTCATTTAAAAGCAAAACCAAAAAGTACCTAATTTCATCTTCGTAGTTTCCTACACTGAGCTTTATATTTGCTCTGTACCTAGTGTTACCCACTCTCCCAATTTTTATGTACTTAACCCAGATAACCTTATCATTGTGTTCATTGCTGTCTTCTTTTATGTGCTAGCCATATGCTGTATTGTGCCTACCAATTTTCGTCAACTACCATTCAAGCTGTCATTGCCATCAATCTGAGCTACCTACGTGCTTTAATATACCTATAATTTTCTCTCATCTTTTATTTTTTTTCTTGCCTTGTAACTGTTATCATTTTTTATATGTTTTGCAAGTATTTACCTACTTAAAATTTTCGTAGATTAAGGACCTGCCCGAAACGCTGCGCGTACTAGTGGCTTTACAAGATTGCAATTACTATATTATGTATCCTCACAATCCCAATGTACCTTCTTGTATATGCATAAATAAATAAATAAATAAATAAATAAATAAATAAATAAATAAATAAATAAATAAATAAATAAGTGTATTGATCTTTGAGTACCTGGTAGAGCTAGGAATTATCTCCCCCAAAAAAGAACTGGGAAACAAAGAACTCCCCATAATTTCCCCATAAAAGGGAAATTGTGAGGAGATGAGAAAATTCCTATGGGATATCCCATGGGACACAGAACTCACAACTAGGTCCGTACAAGACATGATGGACTATGTCACCCAAAAGTGTCAGGAGGCTGTAAGCAGGTTTATCCCGGCCCAACAGGAAAAAAACGAGAAGCAAAAGAAGAATCCATGGTTTAATAAGGCATGTATGAAAGCAAAGGAACTGAACAAAAGGGCGTGGAGGAACTCCCGAAATAACAGAACACCAGACAGTAGAAAGAGATACCAGAGAACCAGGAACGAGTATGTTAGTTGTGAGAGTATGTCTCTCAAGATTCTCCCACAGCTGACTTGAATGGCTCATTGCAGTGCACAGTGCACCGATCTTCGTGCACAAGCCCTATCTCTGTTAACCCTGGATAATAAACTGGCATATTGGGTATCTACAGAATGCCCACTTAACCAGGAATACGTTTATAATACGGAGGCCGCCGTATGTCCAGGCAGGAAGTAGATACAGGGAAGTTAAGCATACTTGCCACAAAGGGTCAGTGAGTACATTGGCCAGTGTGAAGCGTGAGAGAGGAGAGGGAATGCCTGCGAGGCGACTGTGTGATCCTGGGGTCAGTCTCAACCTGCGCGATGGAGAATAACAGCTGTGACTTGGTCGTGGCGTGTTCATGACGTCACCTCTGCTACTGATCAGGAAACGATTAATATGATTGGTTCCTGCCCATTTGCTGCAATGCTATTGGTCAAATTGCAGTCCGTTGTGTGTGCCCCACGAGGAGCCCTGCTTCTCTTGAAAGTGAATTCACATGAGGAAGTCCTTGCATACAGGACATGTCCTGTTCTGTCTATCGGCCAATAGACTGAACACTGTCCATTCTTCACCGTCAAGTTAAACTCAGCGTCTTTTCGATATACTAACGCTCG
The DNA here is from genome assembly GCF_040958095.1 of Procambarus clarkii. Lineage (NCBI taxonomy): Eukaryota > Metazoa > Arthropoda > Malacostraca > Decapoda > Cambaridae > Procambarus > Procambarus clarkii. The sequence goes on from NC_091160.1 coordinate 3,965,168, forward strand.
CCGTGAATCGCGACTGTGACTATATTGTTTAGAAGCCTATAGTGACAAAATCACCAGAGCGAAACAGACTGGTATCAGGAAACCCCTGGTAACAAAGATCGTTGTGAGTGACCTAGAGTAAACTAAGGCAGTGCCACTGCCTAAGTAACCTGTGTGTGACTTTTACCACAGTGTACCACATGGTACCATACAGCCGCCACTCTGTCCCGAGCGTGTAGCCCACCAGCCGCCGCCCTCACTGTACCACGTGACGTCACCACCCTTACTCACCACCAGTGCCAGAGTGTGTGCGTGTGTCAGTTATACATACAGCACGCCCTCCTGCGAGTACCCCGTGTTAAGTACGATTTGTGGGAAACCCTGTCGTTAATGGTCTCACTTCAGAACAGAGGAAACCAGCTATCAGGGCCACCTACGAGTTCTTGCATAAATGTGCCTGAGTGAGTGAATAAGAGAGGTACCCGACCTGTAAGTACAAGATCTTGTCATTGTTTTATTGTGTCCTGTCTGTGTTGATCTGATGGATCAACCACAGTTTTCACCTACTCATACTTGACACAGGTTATAGGTGAAGGCACCCGACGGTTATGTGTGGTTATCTGTGTGGTATCATGGCATTACACTCGTCTGTGAATGTAAGCTTCACATACACCACACATTTAGTATTGTGTGATATTATTATTGTGCATGTTATTGCCTGTCCCATTGACAGTGCCATTGTGTTTATTGCATATCATCAATACCCGAGTATCCAGTTGGAACTATTGTAATCCCTTTGCATACCGGCAGTTAGGTTGCCGTGTTAATGATTGGGTGTCAACTGTGTTAAGTTAGGTGTTTCGCCACGAGTGGATCCGAGTCCATTAGCCAGACGTCAAGAGTCTCGCTAATGCAACCATAGCCTTTCTGACACCAATCTAAAGTAAATCAAGCACCCTTTGTATTAGTGGTTAAGTTAGTAAATAAACTACTGTTAAGCTTTATGCGGTGATTCCGTTGAACCACTTCTGAATACTGCCAACAAATTACTCAAGCCTTCAGCTCTAAGTGTCTCCAACACCGAGTTGCCTATTATTCACTAAACTATAAATGTGATGAGGACCCTAGGAGTCCCTTAAAGTGTTAAATCATTGAGAAGATTCCAACGATCAACGTGGAGCAGGACCAGGTGAGGCTAGTCTGAGAAGAGACCCTCAAGGACTCTAACTCGACCTTGCTCCCAGGCCCTGTACGGTTGCTCTTGTATTTTCTCTGCTAATTCCGACAGCTTCGTGAAGGGTCTGCCACATGTAGATTGGCGACGTATGCATTGCAGTCGGGAAAGCAAAAAAAAGAAAACCCCCACATTAGTGTGAGAAGAGAAGCTGAGAAAAAGTATGAAAATGATATAGAAAATAAAGCCAAGGCCGAACCAAAGCTACTACACAGTCACATCAGGAGGAAAACAACAGTGAAGGAACAGGTGATGAAACTTAGAACGAGTGAGGACAGGTACACAGAGAATGACAAAGAGGTGTGTGAGGAACTCAACAAGAGGTTCCAGGAGGTTTTCACAATAGAACAAGGAGAGGTCATTGCGCTAGGAGAGGTGGCAGTAAACCAGGCGACCTTGGAAGGGTTCAAAATTACTAGAGACGAGGTTGAGAGGCACCTGTTGGATCTGGACGTGAGAAAGGCTGTTGGCCCGGATGGAATCTCACCATGGGTATTGAAAGAGTGTGCAGGAGCGCTCTGCTTGCCAGCTCTCTATAGTGTATTGTAGGTCACTGGAAACGGGAGACCTACCAGAAATATGGAAGGCTGTTAATGTAGTCCCAATATACAAAAAGGGTGACAGACAAGAGGCACTGAACTATAGGCCAGTGTCCTTAACTTGTATACCATGCAAGGTGATGGAGAAGATTGTGAGAAAAAACCTAGTAACACATCTGGAGAGAAGGGACTTCGTGACAACCCATCCACATGGGTTCAGGGAGGGTAAATCTTGCCTTACAGGCTTAATAGAATTCTACGATCAGGTGACAAAGATTAAGCAAGAAAGAGAAGGATGGGCGGACTGTATTTTTTTGGATTGTCGGAAAGCCTTTGACACAGTACCCCCATAAAAGGCTGATGCATAAGCAGAAGAAACAGGCAGGAGTTGTCAGGGGACATATTTTCCCTGCTCTCTCGTGCACTGAATTAAGTACGAAATTGCATAGTGCACCAGTGATGTGCACCGTGATTCAACTTTCTGAATATAACTTTTCCACAGTCGTGTTGGGTGTCGTTGGACAGCCCATGACATTTGCTAGCCATTGATGTCATTCTGATCGCTGTATCAGGTCTGTGAAGGAAATTACAGGAGGGAGTTGATTTCAGGGAAATTTTTGTACAAGTCAAGTGTAGAGAAGGAGGTATGGGGGGTTAACGGCCGTAGGACCACCCCCCCCCTATCACGTGTCCACCTCGTGAGAGAGGGGGTAGCGTCATGGGGCAGGTGCGGGATTGGCTGAGGGCCTGGGCCTCAGAAATGCTGAACCGTGATTGGCCAAGACGCTGAGGGGTACCGCATTATACCCCCAGGCATGATGTTGGCGGGAAAGACATTCTTACCTAGGACGTTGCTCCCTGACGACGTGTTTCCCGTGATAGGCCAAGCATCGGGAAATACCGCCTGCAACGTTACTAAAGTCACGCCTACATCTTGCTATCTTTCCGTGTGCCGTGCGTAAGAATCCGGTAATCGGAAAGGGGCTTGTATCGAGCCGTGTGAACTTGTCCTCTAGCCGCGTAATTGTGGGATGCCATCTTAGAGGAACTGGACTGAGTGAGGCGTTAATTATCGGGCTACGAAAACGGACATCCGCCGTCCATCGTATCTGTGCTTGAAGATACTGCTGTGAGACGTGCTAGAAAAATGTTTCAGTGTTATGAGAGAAACCTTAAATGTTATAATTCTGAGGAACGGTGAAGGACTTCCGTCTCGGGTCTCGTGTACCGTGTAACACCGTGTACCGTCGTATCCTGGGGTACCGTGTCAAGTGGAAGGGGCGTGGGTACCGCATTCCTGCTGTTGTGCGCTAACCTTGGCTGCCTGTGCCGGTGTGTCTGCGCCATCCTGGTCTCTGTGTGTGTAGAGCTAACCCCATGGTCTAGGACCCTGTGCTCCACCTGATCACGTGTAGGAAGTGAGGACGCCTACGTCATCATCCAGCAGCAGCAGTGGGAGTGTGATTGACGTGTATGTGTGAGTGAAAGAAGGTTGCGGGCCATTGATGTAAGTACACTGTTTCTGTTTGGGTAATAAAACTCTGACGCTGGGTTCGCCCCCAGTGTTCCGTCTGTCCTCTGTCCCTGGGACCACCTGGGGAGGTGAATGGGAATTGGAGATGTGTGAGTCTACCCTGTTTTGTCATCAAGTTGAGGATTGGGCCCAACTGTGATTTTTGACGTGTGTGAAGACACCTAGTGACACATTCAGAGGTAGAGTAAAGTGAGTTATTTACTTCTATTTTTTTCCTATGTGCCGTGTATGTATTCGCTGTAATTTGATTCCCTTTTTCAGCAGTGAAAAGTGGTAACAGGGAGATTTCCCTTGGTTATATATTTTACTGTTGTGTTGTGGTAAAGTGTGAATTATTGGTGGATAATTTACTGGGGGAAGTCATTTACAAGTTTTGCCGTGAGTAGCAAGGATGTACTGTGTTGTACTGTGATGTACTGTGGTGTACTGTGTGTGTAAACCGTAGACAAGTTTGACCTTGGTGGATGGCGTTGTGTACTGTGAAGGATTCCGTGAGAATTAAAGTCAGTTAACGTCACCGGGGTCACGATTTACTTAACGAGGTCACTTGTTCGTTGAACATTGTTGTGATTAACGTAGGGACGTGTAAAGGCAACAGTCACAGTGAAGTTCACGCAGTGGAGGAATTGTCAAGTGAAGACTAACGTAGTGTTAACGATTTAACGAGCTGTCGTTAATTGAGTGATTAACGTAAGGGGTTGACGGTCTGTTATGATCGGAGTCAATTGCCCTGTAATTAAGCTGTTGTATTTCGTTGGACTGATCAGATCTGTCTGCGGACAGAGTGATTAAGCACTCGTAGCTAATTAAAGATAATTAGTAATCGCCACTTAGTGAATTCACCAGGTGTTGATGTTGTTTACACGGAGTATTGGAACATTGTGTGTGGTACAGTAGTCTACCCTCGTTAAGGTAATCTTGTCGTAAGACCGGAAGTGAACTGTCAGTTGAGAGACAGTAGGCTTTGTCAATACTCGTCTGAATTAATAGGCTGTTGTATTCAGTAATTAATTGGGAATTACTCACCGAATGCTTGACTTTCAAGTTGATGTAATTAATTGATGTACGAGTTATTGCTGCCATTTAAGTGCCGTTGAGACACGTGTGTGTTAACGTAATTGTTTAAATTCAATTAGAGTAACTTTTGTTTTGATTGTCCTGAGAGACAAGTGTTAACGTAAGATTTTTATAAGGGGTTATCATTCTTGGATTAACCGCCTTGTTACTTGGTACCTCGTTGTAGGGCAGCGAGCGCCAGTCAAGTTTTGTGATTATAGTATTCGTCACCAGTGAAGCCGTGACAATATTGATTGCAAGCTTGCGTCACCAGTGGGCACCACTTTGTTCAGTTAGTGTCATTGTTCAGTCAGCGACGACGGGATAAGGAGACCGTGGGTCCATCAGGCTGTTGATTAGCTGTTCGTTAATGTGCCACTGGAGTGACAGTAAAGTAACGTAAATTCACTGTGTAGTAGTTTTAGTTTTGTTTTGTGAATAAATTGTTTTGTTTAGAAAACGGTCGTTTACGTCAAACTTACCAATATTACTGCCCCACATTTCATGTTCTGCAACGCTTTGCCTGCTTATGTTCATATTAAGTCTGTATCTAAAGCTCGAGCCCATTGCACAGCACCACACTTCTATAAATAAGAAGTGAGATTCCGTCAGCTACCCTTTATTAGTTGCCAAACTAGGAGGAGCCAGCGAACTAAGTGACAGGTGTTACCCGAGTGGTTTCCCCTGGCGGTTTGCTCCCGCGGTCCTATGATCTTAGGCTTTAAGATTAAATATCTGCCAATGGCAGCTCTTGCTGTTTAAGGTCTGCCTCTCTTGCGAGGTAGTTGCGAATTAACGTAACATCAATAGGACTTAATTCTTTTGATAACCTGTCAAAGAAAAAAAAATCTCACAGGAGTAACTGGTAGGGCGCTCCAGTGGATAAGGGAGTACTCAAGCAATAGGAAGCAGAGAGTTACAGTGAGAGGTGAGACCTCAGATTGGCGTGAAGTCACCAGTGGAGTCCCACAGGGCTCTGTACTCGGACCTATCCTGTTTCTGATATACGTAAATGATCTCCCAGAGGACATAGACTCATTCCTCTCAATGTTTGCTGACGACGCCAAAATTATGAGAAGGATTAGGACAGAGAAGGACAGCTTGAGGGTTCAAGAAGACCTGGACAAGCTGTAGGAATGATCGAAAAAATGGTTGTTAGAGTTTAACCCAAGCAAATGCAATGTAATGAAGATAGGTGTAGGGAGCAGGAGACCAGATAAAAGGTATCATTTGGGAGATGAAATCCTTCAAGAGTCTGAGAGAGAGAATGACCTGGGGGTTGATATCACGCCAGATCTGTGCCCTGAAGCTCATATTAAGAGGATAACATCAGCGGCATATGCCAGGTTGGCTAACATAAGAACGACCTTTAGAAACCTATGTAAGGAATCTTTCAGAACTTTGTATACCACATATGTCAGATCAATCCTGGAGTATGCGGCTCCAGCATGGAGTCCATATCTCAAAAGTCAAAAAATATCTCATGTAGTCAAGCATAAGACTAAACTGGAAAAGGTTCAAAGGTTTGCCACCAGACTAGTACCCGAACTGAGGGGTATGAGCTACGAGGAGAGACTATGGGAATTAAACCTCACGTCACTGGGAGACTGAAGAGTTAGAGGGGACTTGCTGACTGAGACTGACTTGCTTAAAAGTATTTAAATCTAGAGACCCTTATGGAGAGTATATATTTGCCTGTTTCTGAGTCAAGGGTAGCAATGCTGTCCTGACTGTGGGAGCAGTCTACAGGATTCCTAATACTAATGTGACTGATGTGACTGAATTTAACTCTAACCTTAAAAATCTAATACTAGAGAACAAACTGAACAAAAACCACTTAATTATTTCTAGGGACTTTAACGTTGACCTCTGCGAGCCTGATAACCCTCCTGCTGCTAGTTTTCTCAACTGTATAAATTCCTGCTTCCTTATACCCTCAATCACTAGACCTACTAGAATCACTGATAGTACTGCCACGGCTCTTGGTCACATCTGGACCAACATAACCTGTCCGCTTAATTCAGGGATAATCATCGATAGCACTACAGACCATTATCCCACATTTCTGCTAACCAACATTAACAAACCACCTCTAGAGAGAAAGGAGATAAGCTTTAGGCTGCACAATGAAACTGCTATAGGCAATTTTATATCTACTGCTGCTAACATCAACTGGGAGTCCGAATTAGGGAACATAGGGGACATCAACCTAGCAGTGCAATCTTTATTAAAAAAACTCTCTCAGCCTTTATAACACCCACTGTCCTATGCTAACAAAATAAGTCACAACTAAAAGGCTAAACAATCTTTGGCTTACAAAGGGGATACTTAAATCCATTAACAAAAAACATGACCTTGAGAAGAAGTATAGGTTAGGAATCGTCTCCAAAGAATTTTCAAAGAATTACTCATCATTGCTATCTAAAATAATTAGGAGAGCCAAAATTAAATACTATGAAGATAAATTTACCCACACAAAGGGCAACATTAAGAAAACATGGAGCACAATTTCTCAAATATTGGGATCAAAGAAGATTTAAAATAACAAACCAATACTCCTGTCAAATAATCATGGATTGCTTTCAGCCTCTGACACTGCTCTTGAGTTCAATACGTTCTTCTCTTCCATTGGGTCATCCCTTGCAAATAATATTCCATCTTCCAGTACTAATATTCAGGACTATCTTACAGGAAACTATACTCTGTAAGATAGGTCTGTAAGATAGGTTATACCCTGTATTAGGTCTCTGTACCTAATGCCTACTAATTCCACTGATGTTACTGACATAATCCTTTCCCTTAAAACCAAGTCTAGTGCCCTTGAGGAGATACCAACTCTTATTTACAAAAAAGCCTCCGGATTTTTAGCTCCTGCTATTGCATTGCTCTTCAACAAGTCACTTGAACTCTAAACATTTCCAGATATTATAAAAAAAAGCGAGAGTAACCCCTGTCCACAAATGTGGTGATCCCATTGATGTCAACAACTTTAGACCTATATCAATTCTGTCAAACTTGTCAAAAATATTTGAAAACTAATCTACAAGCATCTTTACTCTTATCTAGCCTAACTCAATATACTTAGCTCATGTCAATATGGCTTCAGACCCCAAAAAAGCACTAACGATGCACTTATTAGTATGATTAACTTAATACATGCAGCCCTTGATAAAAATGAGTTCCCTGTTGGGTTGATTGTGGACCTGCGTAAGGCTCTTGACACTGTCACCCACCAAATCCTTCTTCTTAAATTACATCATTATGGAGTCAGAGGTCACTCCCTGCAATACCTTAAGCCTTACCTTACTGACAGGCTCCAGTATGTTTCTGTGAATAAATCAATTTCTCCCACCCTACCCATCAACATTGGTGTTCCCCAGGACAGCATACTTGGCCCTCTCCTCTTTCTCATCTCCATTAATGACATTCCAAATGCCTCCCAACATCTCAA
>NC_091160.1:3980460-4066176 GCF_040958095.1 Procambarus clarkii
ACGTGAGGTGCAGTTCACGTAGTCTTTTCTCATAACTCATGCCTCTTAGTTCTGGGACTAGCCTAGTGGCATACCTCTGAACTTTTTCCAGCTTCGTCTTGTGCTTGATTAGATACGGGCTCCATGCTGGGGCTGCATACTCCAGAATTGGCCTTACATATGTGGTATGCAAGGTTCTGAAGGAGTCCTTACACAGGTTTCTGAAAGCAGTTCTGATGTTAGCCAGCCTCGCATAGGCCGCTGATGTTATTCTTTTGATGTGCGCTTCAGTAGACAGGTTTGGCGTGATATCAACTCCCAGATCTTTCTTTCTGTCCATTTCGTGAAGGACTTCATCTCCCATTCGGTATCCAGTGACTGGCCTTCTAGTTTCTCCTCCTAGTTTCATTACCTTACATTTACTTGGGTTGAATTTTAGTAGCCATTTGTCGGACCATTCCTTCAGTTTGTCTAGGTCATCTTGTAGCCTCATACTATCCTCTTCTGTCCTGATCCTCCTCATAATTTTTGCGTCATCAGCAAACATCGAGAGGAACGAGTCAATTCCTTCTGGGAGATCATTTACGTATATCAGAAACAGTATAGTTCCAAGGACTGATCCCTGTGGGACTCCACTGGTGACTCCCCGCCACTCCGAGACCTCACCCCTCACGGTGACTCGCTGTGTCCTGTTGCTTAAGTACTCCCTTATCCAGTGGAGTACCTTCCCTTTCACTCCTGCCTGTATCTCCAGTTTGTGCACTAGTCTCTTAGGGGCCATGGGATCCGAAAATCCGAAGAAAAATGGAATATTTACGAAAAATTACGAAAAATACTACAATGTTCTGGCAACATTGGGGTGCAAACCGTTTTATGTTATCTTGATAAATAACGTAATTAGAGTCAAATTTCCCGCTGCAACTTTGCCAAATCCGGTCCTCGAGGCCTGGGTGCGCCGCGGAGTATTGTGTTTTACGTTGTAGAAGTCTAATATTTCGTAACAGCGTTGAAAATAACATGTTATGCATAAAACGAATATAAACTCACTCATTGGCAACAGTCTCGTGTGAGGTAGAGGGTGGGCTGTGGCTTAGCAATCAGTCACTCTTTGTGTCCCTCAGCTAGTGGATCTATCGTTGACGCGCTCTCACGATATCTCCCAGAACGCTCGCTATTTGTGCTATTTGGACTGCAATATGACTTACCTAACGAACAAGAAGAAGGCATTGAAAGCTAGATGCATGCGAGCTGTCCGTAGAAGGTACGAGCTGGCCGCAATGCGTAGATCACGCATTTTGACGAGTGAGGATCGTGGTGGCCTCTCAGCCGAGAGTGTGAGGGGCCTGTCGCAGCCCGCAACCCTTGGACCTGCTACTCCACATGTTGGACCTGCTACTCCAGATGTTGGACCTGCTACTCGTGATGTTGGACCTGCTACTCCTGATGTTGGACCTGCTACTCCTGATGTTGGACCTGCTACTCCTGATGTTGGACCTGCTACTCGTGATGTTGGACCTGCTACTCCAGATGTTGGACCTGCTACTCGTGATGTTGGACCTGCTACTCCTGATGTTGGGCCTGCTACTCCTGATGTTGGACCTGCTACTCGTGATGTTGGACCTGCTACTCCTGATGTTGGACCTGCTACTCCTGATGTTGGACCTGCTACTCTAGACGTTCTCGCTCTTGATGTTGCAGGGCCCAGCACCTCACGTGCTGATCTGGCAACTCCAAACATTTCCAGAAAGCGTAAACGTATCCAGAGCAGTGCCAAGAAACGAATCGGTTTATTTAGAGAAGAAACAATTGGAAGTGACAAGGACACTGACCAGGAAACCGACAGTGACAGCGAAGTGACATATAGAATAAATCCACGCGAGTCTGCGCTAATGGTCACGGATAAGAAACTGAAACAATACCTTGATAAACATTGCATATGCCAATACTGTTCAAAGGGTAAAGTTTGTCATACAATTACGATTTTGCAACATGATGTAACAGTGAAAAGAACCTGTAATCGTTGTCATTTTACAGACGAAGAAGCATTGCCTGGAAATAATGAAAATCTGATATCCTTAGTGTACACCAACATGCTAAATGGACACGGATATACATATTACAGGGGTATGTGTTCCATAACAAACATGAAATGTGTATCCTATAAGACATATAATAGGGTCCAGAAAATGATAAAAAATGCTGCCATTGAGAAATGGGTGCACTTGCAAGAAAACACTCGTCATATCATCTTCAATCATTACAGAGAACAATTTGATAGGCACTCCGTTGGTGGGATCCTGGACATTGATGTATCGTTTGATGGATCGTGGCACACAAGGGGCCATCATTCACAAATTGGGTGTGCCTTTGTTGTGGAGATATTCACAGGGCTCGTTGTGGACTACAATTGTTTCTGCAAAAAGTGCCAGATGTTACTGAATAGAAAACAACAAGGAAAAGTAACACAGACGGAGTTTGACAATAAGATGCGTGAACATGTGCCTGATTGTGATAGGAACTATAACGGCACTGCCAAAAATATGGAGGCTGATGCCGCAGTATTGATGTGGGGTCGATCTGAAGAGCTCAAATTCAGGTATACGACCTTGGTCAGTGATGGGGATTCTTCAGCCTTCAATAAAATTTGTGCAATGAATAATGGTGATGGTCCATATCGAAATGTAACCGTGGAAAAGGCTGAGTGTATAAATCACTTCAGCAAGAGACTTGCAACACAGCTCCGGAACTTTCAGAAAACAGTTGTGGAATTGAAAGAGACAAAAGGGAATGTGAAAAAGACCAGACGAATGTCACTGGTGGAAGGAAAAGGTAAATTAACTGATGTCACCATTCAAAAGTTGGCAAGTTACTTCACCATAGCTATCCGAGATAACGTCAACACAGACTGGAAACGAATGAGGGATGCCTGTCTGTCCGGACTGTTTCATGCTACGTCGACTGATGAGAAGCCAATGCACATGCACTGCCCTAAAGGGAATGAGTCTTGGTGTTTTTACCACAAAAGACATTGCAAATGAAACGACCCCAAGATCACTCAAGACGATGAGGGTACATTTCCAGCTTCCCAGTATCCACATGACTGAAGTCCTGAAGATATACTACAATCTTGTATCAGAGGACAACATGACGAAGTGTCTGAAGGGGAAGACTCAGAATCCAAACGAGTCTCTACACCACCGAGTTTGGAAACTCGCCCCCAAAGACAAGTTTGTCGGTCGTGTAATGGTCGACTTCGCCATGGCAATGACAGCTGTCAACTACAACGTAGGATATGTGACGGGATCTCTGACCAGCCTCATTGGTCTACCACAGAGTGACATACGAGACTGTTACTTTCATAGGAAGAACAAGGAGATGCAGATACCAACGAAACGCACCACCAAGCCACGAAAGGCCCCTGAGTGAGCTGACCCAGGTTATGGGGCAGGGCCCTACTAGTGCCAATGCAGTGCCACCTGCAGGACCCATATTTCTGACCAATTATATTAGGTTAGTATGTTTTAGTGTTATATTGTGATATTACTTCATAAATATTTGTACATATAAAACTGGTGACAAATATTAATTTTTTTGTGTGTGTTTTTTTTTAATAATATATTTTTTTTTCTTTTATTAATCAGGCGATCTTCATTGAACTTGCACACCATATTGAACCCATGCCTTTCTACAAGGGTGCAAATTTTGAATGATATTGGTCAACATCAACCTCACCCACAGGTGGCTCAACTTTGACCTTTGTTTCTGCAGGTAAGGGTTTTACAACTATATCTGACTTCACAGCCTTTATTTATTATTCAATTTACATGAAACCTGCACATTATATGTAGAGTTTACGCCTCTAAAAACGGTAGTAGTTTTTCTTATCTACGTAGATTTATTGATTTTATAAATAATGATAAACTTCATTTTGTTGCATACGTTTTTGGGAAACTTTAAAAATCTGTATTATTGCACTAAATACATCTGGGATAAAACTCCTTGGTGCAAATCTTTATTATATAGTAAGGTCATAGCTGAGTGTCATAGAAATAATTTCGGTTCACAATTGTGGGCTGTGAAAGCAATTGAATATTGTTGGAAAATTGTCTAAAATTTTCTTTTCTTTTTTTTCTCCTTCTCTATTTAGGCTGAGATGATGAAACTTGGCCCAGTTGCAGCACCTTTCACATGTATCAGGATAATAAATTTTGAATACCCTACGACAATTTTCTTATATCCTGGTCAAATAGCCCCTTATGTGGTACTGTGTCAAAAGCTTTCTGGCAGTCCAGAAATATGCAGTCTGCCCAGCCCTCTCTCTCTTGCCTGATTTTTGTTGCCTGGTCATAGAACTCAATTAATCCTGTTAGGCATGATTTGCCATCTCTGAACCCAAGCTGATGTTGTGTTACAAAGTTGTTTTGCTCCAGATGTTCCACTAGCTTTTTTCGCACAGTCTTTTCCATCATCTTGCATGGAATGCAAGTAAGGGACACTGGCCTGTAGTTCAGTGCCTCCTGCCTATCACCCTTCTTATATATTGGGAGTAGTAGGTATATATTGGCCGTATTCCAAATTTTTGGCAGTTCACCTGTTACCAGTAACTTGTTGTACACCATGGAGAGTAGTAGGCACAGAGCTTCTGCTCCTTCCTTTAGAATCCATGGTGAGATTCCATCCGGGCCAATTGCCTTTGTCACGTCCAAATCTAGCAGATGCTTCCTCACCTCCCCACCGGTAATCACAAACTTCTCTAGTGGTGTCTGGGTTGGTGTTCCTCTAGGGTCTGGGTTGATGTTCCCTCCCATATCTCTGGGACTTCTTGCTCTGAGGTGAAGACTTCCTGGAATTTCTTATTGAGTTCCTCGCACACTTCCTTGTTGTTTGTAGTGAATCTTTCTGCCCCTATCCTCAGTTTCATTACCTGTTCCTTCACTGTTGTTTTCCTCCTGATGTGGCTATGCAGCAGTTTGGGTTGAGTCTTTGCCTTACTCGCTATGTCATTTTTATATTGCCTCTCTTCCTCTCTTCTCACCCTGACGTATTCATTCCTGGCGCTCTGGTATCTTTCTCTGCTCTCTAGTGTTCTGTTGTTCTATAGTTTCTCCATGCCCTTTTACTTAGCTGCTTTGCTAGTTTGCAACTCTGATTAAACCATGGGTTTCTCATCTCCATTTAATTTTTTCCCTTTTGGACTGGGACGAACTTGTCTGCTGCCTCCTTACACTTCTGCGTGATGTAGTCCATCATGTCTTGAACCGTCTTTCCTCTGAGCTCTGTTTCCCAAGCTATTTCAGTTAGGAATTTTCTCATCTCCTCATAGTTTCCCTTCTGGAATGCCAGCCTCTTGTTTTCTGGTCCCTTCCTTGAGTACATTAACCCTTCTTCGACCAGATATTCAAACAACAGTACACTGTGATCACTCATACCCATGGGGGCTTCAAGACCGATTTCCCTTATATCTGAATCGTTCGGAGTGAATACTAGGTCGAGTCTTGCTGGTTCATAATTGCCTCTCATTCTCGTGGGACCCTTGACATGCTGACTTAAAAAAAGTTTCTAGTCGTCACCTCTAGCAGTTTCGCTCTCCATGTTTCCTCACCTCCATGTGGTTCCCTGTTTTCTCAGTCTATCCTTCCATGATTAAAGTCCTCCATGATGAGCAGATGGGATCGGTTTCTACAAGCAGCAGCAGCTGCTCTCTCAATGATAATGTTAACTGCCATGTTGTTTCTGTCATACTCTTGCCTGGGTCTTCTTTCATTTGGTGATGGGTTATATATCATTGCTACTACTACTCTTGGTCCTCCCATCGTCATGGTACCTGTTACGAAATCTCTGAACCCTTCGCAGCCCGGAACAACCATCTCCTCGAAACTCCATTCCTTTCTCATTAGTAGAGCCACTCCGCCTCCTCCCCTTCCTTCCCTCTCTTTCCTTATTACAGTGTAGTCCTAGGGAAACACCGCATTCGTTATGATTCCTGAGAGTTTGGTTTCTGTGAGTCCAATTACATCTGGGTTTACTTCTTGTGTTCTTTCCCTAAGTCCACTGGCCTTTTTTGTAATCATGTACATGTCATGTACAAGGTCATGTACACTATGTTCGTGTACATGACCTTGAAGCTGACTCTCTTCTGTCCATTCTCAGTTTCTGTTGATTCCACTGGAGTTCCCAGACAAGGGATGTCTGGGATGGGCGAGTCTAGGAAGGAGGACCTGGGCGGGTCTGGGGTGTGAGAGGTTTGGGAGGATCTGGAACAGGGGGGCTAGGGGGGCTCTGACGAGATGCGGCTGAGGGGAGTCCGGGGTTGGGGGTTAGTGGGGGCATGGGATGGGGGAACTGGAGGGGCATGTGGTGGGAGGTCACGGGTTGGGGTATGCAGGGTAGACTAGGGGTGGGTTGACAGGGAGGTCAGGGGTTGGGGAGGGGAGGGGAGCCAGGGGAAGGGGGGCCAGGAGGGAGGGGGGTGTGGTAGGGAGAAGAGCTTGGGGTGGGGAAACTGGGAAGGGCACAGGCTGGAGAAACAGGGAAAGGCATGGGGTGCAGGAACAGTGAGGGGTCTGGGGTAGGGGCTGGGGATGAAAAAGGGCATGGGGGGAACATGGGGGTGGGGGTCTGGGGTCAGGGAACATGGGTGGCATGGTCTGAAGGGGGACTTTACTGTCTTGGGAGGTGCAGGTGATTGGTGGGGGATGGCTGAGGGGTTGGTTGGTGGGAAGCTTCTGTTACAATCCTCCCTGGGGATGCTGGCCTGCTGGTGGGGGGATTGCCACTCCCATCTGAGGTTCCTGGAGGCACTGAGCTGAGTCCTGTGGCTCCCATATCTCCATCCCTTTCTCTGCGTCTCCTCCTTGCCTCTGCAGCCTTCCTTCTCTACTCCCTTGTCATGTCCCTTTGCAGAAAGACGTCCTCGTATCCTCCCCTAACTTCACAAGTCTGCTCTTCCTGGATAGGATTTTCTCCTTTGTTGCCTCGTTCGTGAGCACTACCTTTATCAATCGTTTCCTTTCCTTCTTGTAGACGCTCAGCCTGAAAACCTTCTCTATGTTGCCATTTGCCTCCTCCATATCCAGTCCCTCCAAAATCTCTGTCATGGTTGCTCGGTCCCTACTTCTCCACTCCTCCCGATTGGATCCCTCTGGTTCCTGTGCTCCTACAACTATAATTGTTCGTTTCCTTTCCTTGTCTGTGGTCTTCTTTGTCCAGTGTTTTACTATAATAATTCAACAGTAGATTTTATTCACACTTTATTATACATAATGGATTGGTTAGAAAATGGAAACACAGGATAATACTAAAGGCAGTAGCACATATTAGTACAGTGGATAGCTACAATTATATTAATATGGATAAAGTGTTAAGTTAGTACATTATCACAGTCACTAATACACATATAGTGTATCATTTATAATAAGGCCAGCGTCTTATACTCGACCTGTAACCTAAACTTCAAATCATCTTTCCTAATTACAGTGACTTAAATTGTTTTATTATTTGGTTTTAAATTGATCTATTTTGCGCAAGTAATAAAGGTAGACAGGTAAAATGCGAGTTATTTAACTACGTATTTGTGTTACACTGAGCTGTGAGTGTTAGCATGGGGACCCCTGAGGCTCCTCGACTGCTCTCAGTAACATCAGCGTCCTTCCCTCTACGTGTTTTACCTTGTTATTGGTCATTATATCAATCATAATAATTAATAAAGATGCTTATAATAATATTTAGTTGCACAATTAAAGTTTCACATGTTTCGGACGTTTTAATTGACCTAGTTTAGTTGAAACACGCAAAGGTCCAGGGGCCAGATTCACGAAGCAGTTACGCAAGCCCTTACGAACCTATACATCTTTTCTCAATCTTTGGCGGATTTGTTTACATTTATTATACAGTTATTGGGCTCCAAAGCACCAGGAGGCTGTTTAAAACAATAACAACAATTGATTGGGAAGTTTTCATGCTTGTAATGACAAGTAGCCCTAGGGTCGGAACCTACAACCTTGAAATTTAGCGATATCAATTTTATTTGATGCCCTACAGGTCTACGCCAGAAACCAAGGTAACTCCCATCTGGAGAACTGGGAGGTGGAGCCTGCCAGGAGCACAGCGCCCCACTACACAGTCCTCTACAACATCACCACCTACGAGGAGTTCTGGGAGCCCATCCTGGTCCTTCCCTACACCGCGCCGCCCTTCGACGAACGCTTCATCGGCTACGGCTTTACCAGGAACAGTCAGGTAATCCTTCGTCAGCGTCTCTGCACACTTGCTATTGTGGACATAAAATGCGAGCATTGGGTATTATCACGTAGTGTCTACCCAGGGTTGACACGTCCTAGATGTAAGCGATATAAGGGGGGGGGGGGTCCTTGGTGCATTTGTTTGTAGCTGACCTGTGATGTTGTGTGCCGGGTGTTCCAGGTGTATGAGCTACACTGCCGGGGCTACAAGTTCCAGGTGCTGGACCAGGCCTTCCTCACCCACCGAGGCTTCCAGACCACAGCCTCCTACACCCCCACACGCTTCGCTCAGATTGAGGTATGCTGCGGTGGCTGCTTTGTTGGTTCCTCGCATGCTCCTCCCTCCCCCTGTCTGGTGTCAGTGACAGTGTCTGATGTCAGTGTCTTACGTTAGTGTGTCATGTTAGAGTCAGTGTCTCTACTCTAGATGTCAGAGACACCTCTTACTGACGTAAGAGGTGTCTTACGTCAGTGTCGGTGTTTGAGAATAATTATTAGAATTATCATAATAATAGTGAATAAATATCTGTATATAGAGTGGACCCTGATAATGAGATCAATAATTATGCCTGTGGCTGGCCTAATGCCTCTCTCCCCGTGACCTGTCAGATCAACAAAGTGCGCTACCAGATGTTCAAGAGGGAGGTCCACGCGCGTCTGGGCCTCGCCCCTCCTCCAGCCCTCAAGAGTCCGCCCCTCCGACAACAGATCCCAGCCCTCATAGCCCGCAGACCACGCTTCCGCCTCCCACCTCCCAGGATCGTCGCCGTCCCCAGGAAACACCCTCCCACCCAGCCCAAGGACGTGAAGACTTGAAACCTCAGGAGTGGTGGGAGGAGCTTGAGAGAGGCGTAAATTTGGAGGCTTAAGCGTTAGTGGAGGGGAAGCATTAGATGGGTATTATTATTATTAACATCTTTATTGACAAATTCAATTACAATTTTGCATAATCTGAGGATTTCGATTAAGTCTTATTAAAGTGAAGATAATGCTGGTATTCACTGTCACGCAGGACAGAGGGTCATACACAAGACAATAGGTCTAAACTGTAGGCTGAAGCACATATATATCATGAGTACAATCAATGTTTTAATGTATGGATATGTGAAAACAACTTTCTATTGTGCACTGCCACACAAGGGCAGGGATGGGTTCATAAGTGATGCAGCTTAGAAGTATTATAGATCAAAATTGTTCTTCATTCTTTAAAATGGACAAGCAAATTTTGAATAAATTGTTAGGATGTCGTCCAGAACACTTGAGTCAATGAAATAGTTACACAGTTGGTGGTACAATAGGCCAGGAGGTCTAAAGTCTTTTACGGTTTTACATTCAACAATATAGTGTTCTAGTGAGTGGTTTAGGTTTATCACAGAGTTTACTATCTGAGTATTCTGGTAGTGGCTCAGCCTCACTAACCTGCCAGATGTGCCTATAGCCAAGGCGAATTCGCGCGATGACTACATCACATTGCCTGGTCCGGTTACTGTACTGACCATACAAATACCTATTATTACAAAACTTGTCATAACTTTTAATACTGCAGCTTTCAGGTCTCTGGGCATTTCTTAGTTCTTCTAAATCTGAATTAATTTCTTTAATTTGTATGTTTCTAATAACTGCATTAGATAGTCCAAAGTCATAATCAATGTTTTCTTTCCTGCGAGCCTCATTGGCCAATCGATCTACAAAGTCATGTTTTCCAACTCCAACATGGGATGGGATCCACACAAGTTTTATACAATAGTTATTATCATTGGCAAAAATTACATTCCATTTAATATTACCAGCTATATCCGACATACATTGTGATGGGTTATTTAAGGACTGCAGAGCACTTTTAAAGTTATAGAAAATAACTCCACCAAAATAACTAAATGCCCAATAGCTCGGTCTGTGTCGTGCTTGCCCAGTTGTTCAATCTCTGTGTACTAGACATGATCATTTCATTCCATTAGATGGGAAGATAATTGGCGAGATAGGGGAAGAAGGGGGACATGAGGAAGCACCTCCTAGCACCATCCTGGGTGATGCTGGGAGGTGCGAGGTCCCCGACCTCGATCGCTGACGCTGCTATCCACCACAGATTGTGGGAGCGTCAGCGATCGAGGTCGGGGATATCAGAACGTGGGGTAGATAATAGAACGTGAAGTAACTACCAGAACGTGAAGTAACTATCAGTGTAATGGTATGTGCAGACCGTAGCTCCTTCCCCCTTCCCTCGCTTGCCTCCCCTCCCTTTTTCATCCCTCCCATGTTTCAGTCCGACCCTCTGGTCATTCTCCCTCTCCCTCTTGGCCGTTTTCCATCATAACCAGAGTCAAATTACCTTATAGGCAGGTGGTCAAGTCACTTGTTCCCCAATCCCTATATCTCCAATCCCTCCAAACCATTTGTCTCCCAGTCCTTTCCAACCCCCTTTTCCAATCCGTTCCCCTCTTCTACTGCCTTCGCCACTAACCATTTGACAATTTTAAGATCAGTGACGAATTACCGTAATTCTCAAGTTTCGAGTGAGGGAGCTGAAAGCCATATACGACTGTGGTTTCCTGAGTAGCGTGGGATCGGTTCATGATTCTATTGGAGTAAAACATTACTTTCAGGACAGGCCTATGTCCAAGGAGCCTGGGGGGCGGGGCTAAGTCAGAGGTTTTGGCTGGCCTAAGATTGACACTCTGTAGTCATTGGTTGAGCTTTGATAGCCGGAGTTAATTGGACCTAGGAACTAAGTGGGTGGAGCCTGTTCCACTGGCAAGAGTTTTAGAAAATATTAGAGTCAGTGTGTTGGGGGTGTACTGGAGAAGAGGTCTCCTGATCTGGGGGCAGCCAATCAACATCGTGGCCGAGGTTGCAGAATTAAGGTAATGTCTGTCTGAGTTTTGGTACAACAGTAAATGCACCTCGAATTTCCATTTGGCCTATTAGGATGTGTTAGTAAAGTAGGACATTTCAATTTGATTTAAATTTACGTGTTTTAAAATAATAAAGTGTTTTAATGTAATTGTGTTTAGTTATCTGTTCCCCCTTTGTTTGATGTTGTGTGAGTCATTTAATAAAAAATATTCTCGGGTGGTATTGGAAGCTTTTGGATCCTCAATCAGTAAAGTTTTTTTTTTCTTATTCATCAAGCATTTTTCCAAGATTATTTGCCCCTTGAGTTCCCTGATTATTGAGTCCCTCCCTTCCTGGGGCAACAATAATTAAGACACATTCATTTATGGTTCGGGAAGGTGGTGGCAGTGTTTGATGATTTTAATTATTAGTTATAAATTAATTACCTCTATTCTTGTTGTGTCCTCATACAATATTCAGCTTATATTCGTGGCAGTTCAGTGAGGGGTCATGCTGGACTGTAATAGTGATAAGCTGGGGTACTGAGTGAAGCGACAGAGCAGAAAGAGTAAGGTAAGGTAAAGGTATATTACATCAGAACGTGAAGTTACTATCAGAACGTGAAGTAACTATCAGAACGTGGAGTAACTATCAGACCGTGGAGTAGCTGTTATGTAGTGCTAGGTGAACGGGTAATTAGGTAAAAGGAAACGTCTCCAACCATATTCGTCCCGCCCGGGAATCGAATCCGGGATCCCCGATTGTGAATCGAGAACGAAACCAACTGTGCAGCTCACCGCAAATGTAAATTGTTTAGTTTAAAGAACGTTGTCGTCTTTAAAACCACAACGGCCTATACATATATATATATATATATATATATATATATATATATATATATATATATATATATATATATATATATATATATATATATATATATATATATATATATATATATATATATATATATATATATGTCGTACCTAATAGCCAGAACGCACTTCTCAGCCTACTATTCAAGGCCCGATTTGCCTAATAAGCCAAGTTTTCATGAATTAATGTTTTTTCGTCTACCTAACCTACCTAACCTAACCTAACCTAGCTTTTTTTGGCTACCTAACCTAACCTAACCTAGCTTTTTTTGGCTACCTAACCTAACCTTACCTATAAATATAGGTTAGGTTAGGTTAGGTAGGGTTGGTTAGGTTCGGTCATATATCTACGTTAATTTTAACTCTAATAAAAAAAAATTGACCTCATACATAGAGAAAAGGGTTGCTTTATCATTTCATAAGAAAAAAATTATAGTAAATATATTAATTCAGGAAAACTTGGCTTATTAGGCAAATCGGGCCTTGAATAGTAGGCTGAGAAGTGAGTTCTGGCTACTAGGTACGACATATATATATATATATATATATATATATATATATATATATATATATATATATATATATATATATATATATATATATGTCGTACCTAGTAGCCAGAACGCACTTCTCAGCCTACTATGCAAGGCCCGATTTGCCTAATAAGCCAAGTTTTCATTAATTAATTGTTTTTCGACTACCTAACCTACCTAACCTAACCTAACTTTTTCGGCTACCTAACCTAACCTAACCTATAAAGATAGGTTATGTTAGGTTAGGTGGGGTTGGTTAGGTTCGGTCATATATATACGTTAATTTTAACTCCAATAAAAAAAATGACCTCAAACATAATGAAAT
The DNA here is from genome assembly GCF_040958095.1 of Procambarus clarkii. NCBI lineage: Eukaryota > Metazoa > Arthropoda > Malacostraca > Decapoda > Cambaridae > Procambarus > Procambarus clarkii. Next base: position 3,993,245 of record NC_091160.1, read on the forward strand.
GGGTAGCTTTATCATTTCATAAGAAAAAAATTAGAGAAAATATATTAATTCAGGAAAACTTGGCTTACAAGGCAAATCGGGCCTTGCATAGTAGGCTGAGAATTGCGTTCTGGCTACTAGGTACGACATATATATATATATATATATATATATATATATATATATATATATATATATATATATATATATATGTCGTACCTAATAGCCAGAACGCACTTCTCAGCCTACTATTCAAGGCCCGATTTGCCTACTAAGCCAAGTTTTCATGAATTAATGTTTTTTCGTCTACCTAACCTACCTAACCTAACCTAACCTAACTTTTTCGGCTACCTAACCAAACCTAACCTATAAAGATAGGTTAGGTTAGGTTAGGTAGGGTTGGTTAGGTTCGGTCATATATCTACGTTAATTTTAACTCCAATAAAAAAAAATTGACCTCATACATAATGAAATGGGTAGCTTTATCATTTCATAAGAAAAAAATTAGAAAAAATATATTAATTCAGGAAAACTTGGCTTATTAGGCAAATCGGGCCTTGAATAGTAGGCCAAAAAGTGAGTTCTGGCTACTAGGTACGACATATATATATATATATATATATATATATATATATATATATATATATATATATATGTCGTACCTAGTAGCCAGAACGCACTTTTTGGCCTACTATGCAAGACCCGATTTGCCTAATAAGCCAAGTTTTCCTGAATTATTATATTTTCTCTAATTTTTTTCTTATGAAATGATAAAGCTACCCATTTCATTATGTATGAGGTAAATTTTTTTTATTCAAGTTAAAATTAACGTAGATATATGACCGAACCTAACCAACCCTACCTAACCTAACCTAACCTATCTTTATAGGTTAGGTTAGGTTAGGTAGCCGAAAAAGTTAGGTTAGGTTAGGTTAGGTAGGTTAGGTTCTCGAAAAACAATTAATTCATGAAAACTTGGCTTATTAGGCAAATCGGGCCTTGCATAGTAGGCAGAGAAGAGCGTTCTGGCTATTAGGTACGACATATATATATATATATATATATATATATATGTCGTACCTAGTAGCCAGAACTCACTTCTCAGCCTACTATGCAAGGCCCGATTTGCCTAATAAGCTAAGTTTTCATGAATTAATTGTTTTTCGACTATCTAACCTACCTAACCTAACCTAACCTAACTTTTTCGGCTACCTAACCCAACCTAACCTATAAAGATAGGTTAGGTTAGGTTAGGTAGGGTTGGTTAGGTTCGGTCATATATCTACGTTAATTTTAACTCCAATAAAAAAAATTTACCTCATACATAATGAAATGGGTAACTTTATCATTTCATAAGAAAAAAATTAGAGAAAATATATTAATTCAGGAAAACTTGGCTTATTAGGCAAATCGGGCCTTGAATAGTAGGCCGAGAAGTGCGTTCTGGCTACTAGGTACGACATATATATATATATATATATATATATATATATATATATGTCGTACCTAGTAGCCAGAACTCACTTTTTGGCCTACTATTCAAGGCCCGATTTGCCTAATAAGCCAAGTTTTCCTGAATTAATATATTTTTTCTAATTTTTTTCTTATGAAATAATAAAGCTACCCATTTCATTATGTATGAGGTCAATTTTTTTTTATTGGAGTTAAAATTAACGTAGATATATGACCGAACCTAACCAACCCTACCTAACCTAACCTAACCTATATTTATAGGTAAGGTTAGGTTAGGTAGCCAAAAAAAGCTAGGTTAGGTTAGGTTAGGTAGGTTAGGTAGACGAAAAAACATTAATTCATGAAAACTTGGCTTATTAGGCAAATCGGGCCTTGAATAGTAGGCTGAGAAGTGCGTTCTGGCTATTAGGTACGACATATATATATATGTATATATATATATATATATATCTATATATATATATATATATATATATATATATATATATATATATATATATATATATATATATATATATATATATATATATATATATGACAATGTCAGACCACGGAGGAAAATCACGTGTTTTAATCACGTGTTTATTTTCGTGATATACACACACACACACACACATATATATATATATATATATATATATATATATATATATATATATATATATATATATATATATATATATATATATATATATATATATATATATATATATATATATATATATATATATATATATATGACAATGTCAGACCACGGAGGAAAAATGAAACAGGAAATTTCCTTAAGTACTTTCGTATATTAAATACATCTTCAGAAGGTGACCTTCTGAAGATGTATTTAATATACGAAAGTACTTAAGGAAATTTCCTGTTTCATTTTTCCTCCGTGGTCTGACATTGTCACATTCTTAATCACGTGTTTATTTTCGTGATATACACACACATATATATATATATATATATGTGTGTGTATATATATATATATATATATATATATATATATATATATATATATATATATATATATATATATATATATATATATATATATATATATATATATATATATATACATATATATATATATATATATATATGTCGTACCTAGTAGCTAGAACGCACTTCTCAGCCTACTATGCAAGGCCCGATTTGCCTAATAAGCTAAGTTTTCATGAATTAATATATTTTCTCTAATTTTTTTCTTATGAAATGATAAATCTACCCATTTCATTATGTATGAGGTCAATTTTTTTTTATTAGAGTTAAAATTAGCGTAGATATATGACAGTCATATATATATATATGACTGAAAACTCACACCCCGGAAGTGACTCGAACCCATACTGCCAGGAGCAACGCAACTGGTATCTACAGGACGCCTTAATCCGCTTGACCATCACGACCGGACAGAAGGAAGTGATAGCCGAAGCTATTTGAACCACTTCCCCGCCGGCACTTGGATGGTAATCTTGGGCATAGCATTTTATCAAATCACGCAAAATATTCACACACTCTCCGTCACTATGTCATGGAGTGCGAAAAAATACGTGAATTTAGAAACAGATTTAAAACAAATTTACAGCAACTGTGCAAATATTTCATTCACAATGATCCACTAGGAGGAATTTTAGCCCAATATTCACAGTTTGCTAACTGTAGATAGTAAGTGTGGCAGTAACCGTTCCACTACCGCCTATGGGGGTCCAATTCTGTCCACAGAGTGGATATGGGGTTCAATGCTGTCTACAGAGTGGGTATGGGGTCCAATGCTGTCTACAGAGTGGGTATGGGGAACAATGCTGTCCACAGAGTGGGTATGGGGTTCAATGCTGTCTACAGAGTGGGTATGGGGGTCCAATGCTGTCTACAGAGTGGGTATGGGGGTACAATGCTGTCCACAGAGTGGGTATGGGGTACAATGCTGTCCACAGAGTGGGTATGGGGTACAATGCTGTCTACAGAGTGGGTATGGGGTACAATGTTGTCCACAGAGTGGGTATGGGGTACAATGCTGTCCACAGAGTGGGTATAGGGTTCAATGCTGTCTACAGAGTGGGTATGGGGTTCAATGCTGTCTACAGAGTGGGTATGGGGTCCAATGCTGTCTACAGAGTGGGTATGGGGTCCAATGCTGTCTACAGAGTGGGTATGGGGTTCAATGCTGTCTACAGAGTGGGTATGGGGTCCAATGCTGTCTACAGAGTGGGTATGGGGGTCAATGCTGTCTACAGAGTGGATATGGGGGTCCAATTCTGTCCACAGAGTGGGTATGGGGGTCAATGCTGTCTACAGAGTGGATATGGGGGTCCAATTCTGTCCACAGAGTGGGTATGGCGTTCAATGCTGTCTACAGAGTGGGTATGGGGTCCAATGCTGTCTACAGAGTGGGTATGGGGTTCAATGCTGTCTACAGAGTGGATATGGGGGTCCAATTCTGTCCACAGAGTGGGTATGGGGTTCAATGCTGTCTACAGAGTGGGTATGGGGTCCAATGCTGTCTACAGAGTAGGTATGGGGTACAATGGTGTCCACAGAGTGGGTTTGGGGTACAATGCTGTCCACAGAGTGGGTATAGGGTTCAATGCTGTCTACAGAGTGGGTATAGGGTTCAATGCTGTCTACAGAGTGGGTATGAGGTCCAATGCTATCCACAGTGTTGGTATGGGGTCCAATGCTATCCACAGAATGGGTATGGGGTCCAATGCTATCCACAGAGTGGGTATGGGGTCCAGTGCTGTTTACAGAGTGGGTATGGGGTCCAATGCTGTCTACAGAGTGGGTATGGGGTCCAATGCTGTCTACAGAGTAGGTATGGGGTACAATGGTGTCCACAGAGTGGGTTTGGGGTACAATGCTGTCCACAGAGTGGGTATAGGGTTCAATGCTGTCTACAGAGTGGGTATAGGGTTCAATGCTGTCTACAGAGTGGGTATGAGGTCCAATGCTATCCACAGTGTTGGTATGGGGTCCAATGCTATCCACAGAATGGGTATGGGGTCCAATGCTATCCACAGAGTGGGTATGGGGTCCAGTGCTGTTTACAGAGTGGGTATGGGGTCCAATGCTGTCTACAGAGTGGGTATGGGGTCCAATACTATCCACAGAGTGGGTATGGGAGGGGGGTCCAATAATATGCACAGGATGGGTATGGGGTCCAATACCGTCCACAAGATCAGTATGGGGTATACATAATTATTGAAGAACAAAACTTTCGTATATTATTCTAAACAAAACATAGTTACAATAGCAACACCGATACTCGCTGCTGAGCCTACTAATGTATGATGCTCATTTGCAGTTTTAAAATACATACATAGTGTATGTATTATGTTCATTTACAATTGCAAATACATGCATAGTGACATAAGATTTTTAAAATACTTTCGTGAGTAAAAAGTATTTTTTTAATGGAAAATGATAACTGCTGAAACAACAGTCCTACGCTATTGAGTGTTTGTTATTGTTGGAAGACGACGTCTGTAATTTGGACTGGGTATGAGCTGAAATCTGATTCGCTGGCGGTTGATATGGCAAGTTGCTATTGGCTGGTGGAATAATTTGAATTCTGGTGATTGGTGGACAAGTGTGTATACAGTCGGGGAGGGAAGCGGCTGGCTCTCAGTGTGCAGTCTCGCACTACAGGGGACGGACACAGTCACGAGTGCCTCAAGGAAGCGAGGTGTACAAATATACGTATAATTTTATAAAGAGTAATATGACCGACATCAACAAGTGATCCATACAGTGAAGCACAAATGCAATACATCAGACAATGGAGAGGTGTGGCGAGTGTTCGGGTGTACTGGGAAGACGTATTGTAGGCGTCAAGTGTTGCATCTGCAACATAAGATTTCACCTGGGCTGTGCAGAATTATCTCCAGGATGCACAAACAGGCAAGGAATTTACTTGGGGTGGTGATAGCCGGCACACCATGGGCAACAGGTTAGTTTAGTGCATTTTACAGTGTGAATGATCATACTCTAATGAGTATTGGAGTTTCCTCTCCATGTTAGATCCCGTCTTCGTGGAACTTGCTGCTAGAGTAAGTTCTTTAATGTTCAAGACTGACGGCTTTGGCCGTACTCTCTCTGGGATCGAGCGGGCCTTTAGAATAAGGATAATAAGCGCGTGCAGTCGTTGTGAGGATGAAACTTTCAAACTGCATGTAACGTAAAGTATATTTAATTAAAAACAAAAGTTTAACATGTACGAAGTTCATCAAATATCTGTTCATCCTGGGTTCACGATTTACAATGTATACTTTTTTGAGAAATTTGTAAAATAAAATTTCTATTGGTCAAGGGGCCCGGGGAGGTTTTGCCAGGGGGGGGGGGAATATTTTGCCTAGATTTCTTCAAAAGCCGTGAGCATGGACTATGTCTCAGAACGTATTACTAAAGCTTCTTCAAAAAGTATAAACCACTTACTGTTCCTGAAGGGGTCCGGATCACCTGGATAAAGATTAGATTATGTTAACTGTACTAGAGCGGCAAGTATAAGTTACTTGGTAGCAAGTTATCAATAACGTCAGATGCAGTAAAGCGGTAAAGACCTAAGCAGTTAAGGTGGAGAAATTTCATAATAAGTAAACGGTAAGTTAGTAGTGTGTACATTGTTAGGGGGTGAGGTCCTGAGGGAGCCTGAATGAGAGATAGGACAAGATACCCTTTGGGTGAACGGGGAAGTGTGTATAGCTGAAGAATAGCCACGTCGGTTTTACGAAGGCGGATATGGCTTTCACCAATTGGCGAGTGGTAACACTCCTGGGGTTTCGCGAGCGATTTGGCCTGGGTTCGTATCCTGGCTGGCGAAGATTTACTGGCTACCAATCCTTAACCGTAGCTTCTGTTTACCAAACCGTAAAATGGTTACCTGCTTGTTAAAAGATTTGGCGGGTCGTAATCCGGGGAATATTAGAATTAATGACCTGCCCGTAACGCTATGCGTGCTAGTGACTAAAATAATGTTAGGACTGTGTGTGTGTGTGTGTGTGTGTATGTATGTGTATGTATGTGTGTATGTATGTGTGTGTATGTGTATGTATGTGTGTGTATGTGTGTGTGTGTGTGTGTGTGTGTGTGTGTGTATGTATGTGTGTATGTATGTGTGTATGTATGTGTGTATGTATGTGTGTATGTATGTGTGTATGTATGTGTGTATGTATGTATGTGTGTATGTATGTGTGTATGTATGTGTGTATGTGTGTGTGTGTGTGTGTGTGTGTGTGTGTGTGTGTATATATATATATTCGCATATTTTCCTGGGGACCATTCAGGCTTGTTCGCATATGTATATATGTATATATGTATATGCAATTAAAAACAAGTGCCACAAGTACATGTGCCACACGACTGTTAACTCTTGAAGAGTATACTTCATTGATGCAGCAGGAAAGTGTTTAGGAGCCCTGAGTTAATCAACTTTGCCAAGAGGAACAGTGAAGTGGTTGTCAATAATGACAACAGGATCCTGAGTCAAGGTACGCACCTGAGGTTCACCAGATGGAGACTTTATTTCTGTGCCAGGTGCATCATCAAGAATACAAAACTCTTCATCAGTACCAGAGCTATATTCCTCAAATGGATTATCAAGTTGTTCCTTCTGTGCTTCTTTAAGGGCATATTCAGTGTCTGTCAATTCAGTTTCACTAGCTGTATATAATTACAAAGTGGCAAAATTAGGTCACCATCCCTATAAAGAGGGGACGGTGAATGCGGCTGCCTTCAGTTGGTTCTGGTTTGGCAGACTGCTGGAGTAGGTCTTGATACAACTTCGACTTTTTGCTCGAGTTGCTTGGTGGACTGAGTAGGTAGTTGCTAGCCGGCCGCCACAACTTGTAGGTCGATGTAGACGACGCTGGTTAGTCTTACTGCCGTCTCCGTGTTTCTCGGTTATAGTGTGGGCTGTGGTTTTGTTGCTTGGGAAGTCTTGGTTGTTGGTTTCATATAAATCCATTGCTTCGTTACTGACTTCAAACCCAGAGGTCACGACCTCTCTGGAGGGTGCAGTCGCACCTCCACAGATCTCCAGTATCAGCTATTGATACTGGTAATGGCTCCAAAGGGCCACCACTTACGGGCTATTCATGTCTGTGCCATCTTTTGGGTGGCTTAATCTTCATCAATCACAGACTTCAATATTTATGATACATGACTAGCAGAGTCCAAGCTTGGCGGGTGTCCTGTACGCTCTGTTTACCTAAGTGGCGTATGAAACGCAGCCCATACAAACGGATGGTGCCATTTGCTATGAACATGACATATGCTATCACATGTCATTGGCAAGGCTGGGTGACTTGGGTTGTGGAGTAAGAATCTGAGAGGTCTGCTGTTCACGCATGTATCCCTTGTTTAAATGATTCTGCGTCGACGTTTATGGTAATACTTCCTTCCGGATGGGATGTCGTCTTATCCCTCGTGGGTATATCTTGGTTATCATGATTTCGGGGCTTAGCGTCCCCGCGGCCTAGTCCTCGGCCAGGCCTCTTTTTTTTGTTACACACGCCAAGGAAGCAGCCAATAGCAGCTCTCTCTCGGGTACCTATTTACTGCTAGGTAACAGGGGGCGTCAGGGTGAAAAGCTTTTTGCCCATTTGTCTCCGCCTCCACTGGAGATCGAACCCAGAACCTCAGGACTACTACCCTGAAGCGCTGTCCACTCCCCCTGACAGGCAAATGTGATCCATAGGGTACGCGAGATCTTCATTCTAGGGTTTGTTGACTAGGTAGGCGGTAACGAAGTTGTCTTCCAAGGTTGTGGTTTCATTATCTGTAGTTTCCATTGTTCAAGAGTGGTCTGGGGCCGGTGTTGACCTTCCTGGGTCACGTCCTGGCGCTGGTTGACCTGCAGGTCTCACGATCGGTGAGGGGAGCAGGTGCTTGCCGGTATTGGAGTCGTTTCTCTAGGCTTGACGGGGTCTATAGATGGGGTGCTGGCCATTGGTGTAGTAGTATCTGGTGAGCATGGCCTCGGATATTGAAGGCCGGAGAATTTTCTAAAATATTTGGTACTGCTTTCTGATACAGTATTCTGGCCGGGGAAGATTTACTAAGTGTCAAACCTTGCCTGTAGCCTCTGTTTACCCAACAGTAAAATGGGTACCTGTTTGTTCAAAGATTTGGCAGTCGTATTCTGTGGAACATAGAATTAAGGACTTGCCCGAAATGCAATGCGTGCTAGTGTCTGTACATGAATGTAAGAACTTATGGTTGAAGGCTGAAGAAACAATATTTGTCCATGTTTTTTTTTTCTCTACTAACAACAAAAAAACTATCAGGTACATGAATTACTATTTACAAGGTCATAAACAAGAGCAGCTGCTCCAAACATGCTACCTCCAACATCTGTAGTACTCAATCCCAAAATTCCTCCCCCTTTTAATTAGACTTAACCTGTAGGGGTAGAGTTTATCGGGCGGTCGTATGAATCTTCCTGATTTTCTCGAGTCCCTACCTGTTAATTCTGGGAAACATTCTTCTGAATTACTACCTATAGGGTTAACTATCTCCATTACACTCTGTTGCCCCTTGCTGTGCCTCCGTCTCTTGCTGGTGCTGCTACCCCTTCATTATGGGTATCACTAGTTGGTATGGGTATCACTAGTTGCCCCCACCTGAAGGGTCTTGCCAAGAAAATTCCCACTTTTTCCATGATCCTTACCACATGGGCTAGAATTGTGAATCCACTTCATAAAAATCTTGGGCAATTTCTTTTCCATTATAACCTACTTTTGCCGACACTAGACTCTGTTCTCCCCTGTATCCTGATTTAACTCTCTTCAAACCAAGGGACCACAGAGCTACTAATCAAGCCGAATCCCACGCCACGGGTCTTAACCGTTTTGACCGACTAAGATTCTACAGCTGTTATGACGTGGAGTTAGGCTCCTAGCACACTCTAGAATCTCCTTACGCTGCCACCACCAGACCATTAACTCTGAGGAGCAATAAGAGGTCTGGATCGATTATGCTCTCAATAAACCTTGGGGCTTGATCTCCAGTTAGTTGGAATAGGAGGGATGAATGGATGAATCTGTTAAGTGTGGAAATATTATCAAAGGGATACTGAATTCTTAATCGGCGTTAGGCTCTGCGGCCCAACGAAACTCGGCCTCGTGGGAGCCACGTGTCCAGGACAATAAATAAAAAACATAAAATGGAAATTAGTAAAGGCAATTTACCGATTTATTCAAAAACTAAAACAAAATCTAATTCAAAGCACTCCCTGGCTGAACACTCCGTCTTAAGGCATGAGATGAATTAATTGCCTATACCAAACTTACAGCAACTCTACCTCTTATAGCTGACCAGCTGGTGTCGTGCTGGTTTCGGGACGAGGTGGAGTGGTCACCTTCCCGAGCCGTTGCCTTCTCCACACTGCTCTTCCCTTGCTCTGCTCTACACAGTCGCCCAGATGGGTATCCCTACACCTGGCATACTAAGTTTACTCGTAGGGTTTAAGTTGACCAACTAATGTTGTACTGAACGACCCAGCTGGTTGGGTTCTTTTACTGAAGGTAATTACACAGGCACCTTGGGGAAGAGCTATTTCCGATTACAAAATGGCTATTTGACCTTTGAGAAATACCAAAAATATGGAGCTTTGACCCTTGTGACCTAAGGTCGCCCAAATGGTTCCGCGGCTGAGACTAGTCCCGCTAGTGACGTGACTGATGGTGACTTACTCATTATCCTGACAATTTAGGATACTCTTGATACTTTAAACACCCCCTCCCCTTCCGGCCCGTTGGCGTCGTGAGCGGGCTTGGTGGACGGCTGCCGGAGTGTGATGTTCCGTTGGGCAGTCCTCTGTCCTTTTCTGGCCTTGCACTCCTGCTGCTGTCTTCTCCAATTGTGCCGGATCGCTTTTCCTTTTCCTTATGTTTCGTTTTTCTCCCCCCTCTTCTCCTATCTGCTTGTCGTTTCCTGCCGACCTTTTGCTTGTTTTGGATTATTTCTTTGGACTTCTTCTATTTAGACGCCCGGGTGCTTGAGGAGGCATACTCTTGCACCCGTAGAACTGTAGTACCCGACGTCTCGAGCGAGGGGAACCTTTTATTGTCAATCCCCCTTTCGTCGCTGAACCCGATCTCGATGGACTGACGGTTCTTAAGGTGGCGTTTGTGGGGCGTATACTCACGACGCACCCCTAGGGGGCCCCGGCATGATCGGCGATAGCTTCCTGTTGGGTGTCCTGCCTCTAATTGTGGCTCCATGGTGGGTATGGGGGCACATTCGTGGATGAATTTGTCACTTCTCGTCTCTGTCGTTGAATGTTTCCGTTGTACCCTCTCAGGCTCGTGGGGTGGGCGACCAAGCCCCCGAGTCGGCCTGTATTGGAAGACCAGACTCTGTAGCTCCCGCTGCGTTGGGCCCCGACCTTGCTCCTCCTTTGACCATCCTGACTTCTTCCCCCAGCTCCCCTCCCTCCTCTGAGGTTGGGTCGAGCCTCCAGCCCCCGGTGGTGACCACTTCGTCCCCTGGTGTGGCTAAGTCTTTCGTTGTGACTACTGCGCCTTTTGACCCCTCTCTCTCTAGGGGTTCTCTACGCCGTTCGCGCCCCAACCGCACTCGCTCGATTCCTTCCCGTGCTGATGCGTATCAGGCCTTGTTTGGTCCTGCTTCATGGGCCAAATACTTTGATCTCCTCCCTCTTGATTCTGCGCCTCCTGACGATTTCTCTCTCCATCGGCATCTTGTAGATTCCGTGGATGCGTGTGTTACTTTCAACCCCACTCGTCTCGGTACACGTGTCGTTGCTGCTCCTTCTCAGGATGCGGCTTCCCGCTTGGCTGCCTTATCTTGCCTTGGCGAGATCCCTGTTCGGGTCTCCAAGAACGTTCAGATGAATTCCAGTGTTGGCACTATTCTCCTCCCACCACATGTTGCAACCGGTGTTCGGAATCTGCAGGATTGCCACGATGATATTCGGCATATCCTTGATGCCCAAGGCCATTCTGTCCTCCAGGTTGACTCGTTTACTCGTCCCCCTCGTGGTCGTCGCCGTCAACCCCTTCGCGTTGTGAAGATCACCTTTGATGGTAGGACCCTTCCATCCTCTGTCATTCTTGCTGGTGCTAGGTGCTCTGTCCAGGAGTATATTCCTTCTCCTCGACTTTGTAATAAGTGCTGGAGGTTTGCACATGGTGCCCTCCGCTGCTCTGGGACTGTCTCTCTCTGTCCTTTGTGTGGGAGTGAAGGTCACTCTAAGTCGGAGTGCACTTCTCCCCAAGCTCGCTGCCTCAACTGCGGTGAGGCCCATCCTACGTTCTCCCGTGCCTGTGTCCATTACAAGCTTGAGGCGGCCGTCCTTAACCTGAAGCACCGGGAGCGTTTGTCTTTTCCTGAGGCGAGGCGCCAGGTTCGCCGGCTCCCGCCTTATACTAACATCTCTTATGCTCGCGTGTTGCGCTCTTCCTCTCCTCGTCCTTCCCCCCTTCCTCAGACTCTCAACCGTTTCCGGGCCTTGGACCCTGATACGCCCACTGCCCCCTCCTCTGTTCCTTTGAGTTCTTTCCCGAGGGGTCCCCCTCCTGGTCCTCTTGTCTGGGGTTCCCCTTCTTTCAACCCGGTCTGTCGTGTCTCCTGTGTCTTCTTCCTCGTCCCCCTCCGATCCTCCTTCCCATCCTCTTCCTCCATCTATCGGCTCTCCCCGCCGCCTGTCGGTGCAGGCGGATGTCCATCGCTCTCCTAACGGCCGTCGTGTGTGCTCTCGTTCGGCTTCTCCTGTTGAGACACTGGAATCCGTTGCCCGGTACGTAGTTGCTGGGACACCTGTCTCTTTAAGTCAGAAGCGTAAGCCTGGCTCCTCTCCTTGCTCTTCCCCGGCGGGTAAGAAGGCTTCGCTTTCTTCCTTAGCTCCTACTTCTGGCTCTGTTGCTCCTTCCCCTCCCGTTTCAGTGGTTGCGCCCCCTGTTCCTGCTATGGAGGTTTCTTTGGCCCCTGCTTCCCTTTCGGTTGCTGCTCTTGCTGGGGTGCGCTCCCCTCTTTCTACTCCCCCTCTTCCTACTGCTGTCCTTGACTGCTCCTCTCCGTTGTCTCCTCCTCCGGACCCCGCCCGCCCACCTCTGATCTGTTCTCCCGTTTCCTTCCCTCCGTCTTTGCTCAGTTTACCCATGCCCCCTAACCCTGACTTTGCTGACCCTGATCCCGACCCTGATATTCTTTAACGTGCTCTGTTGCTCTTTCACCTTTGTTTCTTCCTTGTTCTCTGTTTTTGTCCTTTCTCTTCTCGTCGTTGTCCATTCTTCAATGGAACGTTCGAGGTTATTACGCCAATTTCCTCGAACTCCAACTTCTGATTTCGCGGTTTTCGCCCCTTTGTGTCTGTCTCCAGGAGCCAATGCTTGGTGCTCGTCCTGGTCGTTTTCGTGGCTATTCCTCTCTCTCCCCCCCCCCCCCCCAGCCATTGCTGGGGCTTCTAATTCTTCTGCTCTCTTGATTCGTGCAGATGTTCCCTTTGTTCCTTTACTTTTTCCTTCGCCTCTCCATTGTTCTGCTGCTCGTGTCTTTGTGGGGAAATGGTACACAGTTTGTTCCATTTATCTCCCCCCGAGTGTCCCGCTCTCTTCCTGATTTGAAACACCTCCTAGACTCCTTGCCGGAGCCTGTGCTCCTGCTAGGTGACTTCAATTGTCATTCTCTTTGGGGTGACGTTCTGACGAATACCCGGGGTCGCCTCCTTGAGCCATTTCTCCTATCTTCTTCCCTGTCTCTTCTGAATTCTGGTGAGCCCACTCATTTGGACTCTCGGACTCGCACCCTTTCTTGTCTTGATCTTTCTCTCTGCTCTTCTTCTCTTTACTTAGATTTCACGTGGCAGGTTCTTGATGACCTCCATGGAAGTGATCATTTCCCCATCCTTGTTTCCTTTTTCTCTTTTCGCCCTTCCCTCTCTTTCCCTAGGTGGCAGTTTGCTAAGGCAGACTGGACCCTATTTACCCTCAGTGCTGCTCTCTCTGACCTCTCCCTTCTGCCTCTCTCTCGCGCTCTCCTCCTTTTTCATGACACTGTCTTCAACGCTGCCCTCCGCTCTATTCCTCGCTCTTCCTCTCGGGGTCCACGGAAGTGCGTTCCCTGGTTGAATGCGGACTGTGCTCGGGCTGTCCGCTGTAAGCGTGCAGCCTGGAAGAGGCACCGCCGTAGGCAGACGACTGATTCTTTTCTTTCGGAAAGCGAGTGCGGTGGCCCGTAGGGCCATCCGTACGGCTAAACGTGAATGTTGGGCATCTTATGTCTCAACAATTACGTCCGAAACCCCTCTGGCCCAGATCTGGAAGCGTATCCGCAAGATAGCGGGTAAGTTCGTTCCCGATGTTTCACCGGTCCTTCACCTCCATGATACTCTTGTGGCGGACCCGTTGCAGGTCGCTTCCGAACTGGGTTCCCACTTTTCTTCTGTTAGCTCTGGTCTTCATCTTCCCCAATCTTTCCTTCTTCGTAAACCTGTCCTTGAGTCTCGTCCTTTAGATTTCTGCACTCATCTTCAGCTTCCCTATAATGATCCCTTCTCTCTCTCTGAACTTCGTTCTGCCCTGGCCCTCTGCGGTTCTACGGCGGCGGGCTCCGATGGTATTCATTGAGATGCTTCGCCATCTCCCTCCGAGCACGTCTCAGTATTTACTGAGTCTGTATAATCGGATCTGGGAGTCGTCGTCAGTCCCTGAGGACTGGCTCGATGCCGTTGTCCTCCCTGTTCGCAAACCGGGGTCTCTGGGTACTTCCCCTAAGGACTTTCGCCCTATTGCTCTCACAAGTTGTGTCTGCAAACTCTTTGAACGTATGGTTAACGTTCGTCTGATGTGGTTCCTGGAACACCATCACCCCCTCTCCCCTTCTCAATTTGGTTTCCGCAAGTGCCGCAGCACGACAGATGTCCTGGTGAACTTGGAGGTCTATATTCGTACTGCTTTTGCTGCGAAGACCTCCGTTGTTGCCGTCCTTTTTGACCTGGAAAAGGCTTACGACACCACTTGGCGTTATCATATCCTATCTCAACTTCATTCTTTTGGCCTTCGTGGTCATCTCCCTCTTTCTCCGCGGCTTCCTCTCTCGTCGTTCCTTTCGGGTGCGCCTTGGTACCGCTCTCTCTCCTTCTTTTCAGCAATACGAAGGTGTGCCCCAGGGTAGTGTTCTGAGCACTACTCTGTTTCTGGTTGCCCTCAATGGTCTTCTTTCCTCTCTTCCTTCTGGTGTCTTCTCCGCTCTCTATGTCGATGATCTTACCCTTTGTTGTCAGGGTGATGATTCGCCTCTCCTTCAACGCCGGCTTCAACTTGCAATTGATGCCGTGTCGTCTTGGGCCACTGATCATGGCTTCAAGTTCTCTACTTCTAAGACTTGTGCCATGACATTTACGCGGAAACGGGTTGTTCTTCGTCCCTCTTTGTCACTTTATGGTCATCCCCTTGAATACAAAGATTCTGCGAAGCTTTTGGGGTTATTCCTTGACACTCGTTTGTCTTGGTCTCCCCATATCTCTTACCTCCGTGTTGAGTGCTCTAAGGCCCTTACCCTCCTTCGGGTCTTGTCCCATACTTCTTGGGGGGCAGATAGGCGCGCACTCCTTGCTTTACATTCCTCTCTCGTCCTGTCTAAGCTCGATTATGGTTGCCCTGCTTACTCGTCTGCTTCTCCTTCTACTCTTCGCCGTATTGATGCTTTGCACCATACTGGGTTGCGCCTCGGTTCTGGTGCCTTTCGTTCGACTCCCGTCCTTGGTTTGTATGTTGACACTGGCTTCCCGTCTCTCCAGGACCGCCGTGATCGCTACTGTCTTCGCTATCTTGCGCGGTCCTTGCAACATCCTTCCTCTCGCCTCTGTCGTGCTTTAACTTTTACCCCTCCTGCGGTTCCTGTTCCTCTTCACCACCTCCCTCTTTCTGTCCGGTTATCTCGCCTGCAGGATTCTCTTTCCGTTCGTATTTCTGATGTTTCTCCTCGTGTTGTTCCTTCTTTGCCCCCGTGGAGGGTCCCTCTTCCGCTGTTTTGTACATCCTTGACCCGTATCACTAAAGCTTTTACCCCTCCTACGGTTCTAAAACGCCTTTTCCTCGAGCACTTTTCTTCTCACTCCCGGTCCGTTTCTGTCTTCACCGATGGGTCTAAGTCAGCGGACGGTGTTGGCTACTCTGTTGTTTTTCCTGATCGCACTTATATGTCGCTTGCCTCCGGAGACTAGCATCTTTACAGCGGAACTTTATACTATTCTCTATGCTCTTCGTCTCCTACTTTCTCGTTGTCAGTCTTCCTTTGTAGTTGTTGTTGACTCTCGTAGTGCCCTCATGGCTCTCGGGTCCTTTATTCCAGTTCATCCAGTGGTTGTCGAGATCCAGCATTGGCTGTTTCTCGTTCATAGTAAATTTAAGTCGGTTGAGTTTTGTTGGGTTCTCAGCCATATTGGTGTGTCTTTAAATGAGCGTGCGGATGCTGCCGCCAAGGAAGCTGTCCGCTCTTGTCCCATCTCTCGTAAGGGCATTCCGTATTCCGACTTTTACCTGGTTATCCATTCCTCAGTCCTTACCCGTTGGCAGGCTTCTTGGTTGTCTGTTACTGGTAACAAGCTACGTACTCTTAAATGTTGTGTTTTCTCGTGGCAGTCCTCCTTCCACCGTAACCGGCGGTGGGAAACGGCTCTGGCGAGGTTGCGTATTGGCCATACTCGCTTAACCCATGGTCACTTGATGGAGCGCCGCCCTGCTCCTTATTGTCCTAGTTGCATTGTCCCTCTTACGGTCGTGCATGTCCTTCTTGAATGTCCTGACTTCCAGGACGAGCGTATGTCTTGCTTTCCGACCGCCCCTCGCGGTCACCTGTCCCTCGATAGAATTCTTGGTGACTCGGATACTTTTGATGCCGTTCGCCTTATGCATTTTTGTTCTCGTATTGGCATCCTTGGTGATATTTAGCGCCCTCTGATTATTTTGCGTCTTTGATGGTGCTACATAGCCTTCCCGGTTTGGTGCCTTCTTTTGATAATTACTTACTTACTTGATACTTTAAACAGAAATACTATTGAATATGTATGAAAACAACTTGAATGAAGACTAATTTCTCTAAATTACTGAATTTTGTAAAATAATTCATTATACGTTACTATGAGACAAAGGCGCCAGCCATTTTGTATTTCAACCGCCAATTCCCAGGGGATGCCCCGTTTCCCAGAGTCGGGTCACTACAGCGTGACTCCAACTTCCCAAACTCCCATGTCTGAGAGAGAACATGCTGCATAATTCCTACAACAACCTAGTTTGTTACTCTAGACAATGTTGACACTGCAGCACCAGTGTCTAGTTCCAAGGGAACTAATTTCCCATTAATTACAAAATTTACCACTTGTGACTTCGCTGAACATGCCTTTTCTTTCGCCGAATATAGTCTGCTTTCCTCACCTGCAGCTTCTTCAGACAGTTTACCTTCCTCTACTGCCTTGAGCACAGTACCACTACCTCTTCTTCCTGTATTCCCTGGTCGTCTCCCCTCCCAGGCCTTGCTGTTCCTGTTCAGATATTCCCTACACTGTGTCCCTCCTTGGTACAAAAGTTGCATATATATAGGCACTAAACTTGCACTTGCTACTACTGTGATTGTATCCAGTGTTTACATCTGGTCTGGCCCTGTACGACTATAATTTCCTGAGTAAAAGTCTTGCTTCCAAAAGCACTTTCCAGGTTCAATATCTCGAACTGTCCATGAAGTCATAGATTGTAGATCAAAGTTTTCTGCCACCAGGTTAGGGAAATGTTTATCTTCCACTACTGAACTGGTCCATAACCCGGTCGTCAAACTATGCTCCGAAGTTGTAGTGGTTAGCAAAAGCCTTCAATTCTGCATATAAATCCTGTATGGATTCCTGCTACATTTTCCTCCTCTTTAGGAAATACATCAAACTTCTGTGATATGAAGGTTTCGCTACATAATGACGTTTAAGCAGGTCAATCGGGTCTATATAGGTTTTCGTGTGGAGTAGCTCGGGTGCACACAAATTTCCGAGAACACTATACACTTCCGAACCCAGTGAAACTAAGAGTACCGCCTTCTTGTTGTCGTCCTCCTTAATCTCCCGGTACTGAAAGTTTGCTCCCAGCAGGCTGAGCCACAGGTCCAATGAGATCTTGGTGTGTTAAACGGCTCTTTTAAAATGAGCGGCGTATCCATGGCCACGGTGGTAGCACAATTCTACTGTTGCATGCGAAGCATCCACCCGTCCACAGGACGTGCCCTGCTCTCTTGATCCTCGCACCTCGTCTCGTACCCAGGCTCCCTGCCTGAGGTGTTTAATCCTCGTTGCAACTCTTATGGTTGAAGGCTGAAGAGAAACAATCTTCGTCCTCATGGTATTATTCTCGACCAACAACAAAACAATTATCAGGTACATGAATTACTATTTAAAAGATCATAAATAAAAGTATCTGCTCCAAACGTGCTACCTCCAACATCTGTAGTACTCAATCCCAACAGAACTCGTGTATATAAATAATACCAAAAAAATATCTGCCAGTTTTTTCTTAATGTATGAGAGACAGCAACAGTGCTATCGAAGGCGGGTGATGTTGGCGACGACCGGGTCTGATTCGCTGGCCTGGTTGGGCGGTGTCGTCTGGATCTGCGATTGACTGTTGCCGCGGGTGGTGTTCGTCCAGAAGTTGCGTGGAGCGCGGCCCCTTGTTGGGAGGTCGGGGAAGGCTACTGCCTGGATGTTGAATGTCTTCGGTTTTGGAGTGGCGGTGGTTTGTCTGGCTTCATTCTGTTTCAGCTTTCCTAGCTGTGCAGTCCCAGAAACGGCGGTGTGGGCTTCATCTCATAGTAGGCAGCGCTGGTAGGTAGCTTTGCAACTCCTGTAACGTTTTTCCATAGAGATGCTGCAAATCTGCTCACGGCTGATGCAGTTCTGGGCAAAGTGGGTGCATTGATAACGCCTGAAGCACTGCCGTAGGCGGATATGCTGCCTTCAGGTGCAGCAGTTCCTGGGAGAGGAAATTGTGCACAAGGGAGGAGAGGGAAACGCGAAACATGTAATACGATGGTGTTCAGTGATAGCAAAGATTACCACTTGAGGTGGTAGATGCTTGACATGGGAATGAGATATTGGTCGTAGGATTGTGGCAAAAATAAAAAATAAACTGCAGAATAAGTGACTCGGGTAGTACGCACCCCCCCCCCCTTTCCCTCCCTCGTCAATTACCACGAGCAGGAGGCATAGTGGGAGTAATGTTGGCTAATAAATGAGATTTGCATTTTTGGCTCCCTGGTTACAAAGAAAGGTTTAACTTAGGAAGTTTAGATTCAGGAAGGCTTAGTCCAGTGTGCTCTATTATGTAGTACACATTTGTTGCCAACCTTTATTCTGGACTACTGTCGTGGGAAGGACACTATTTTACAGTATTTGAGGCAGTTAGCCGATATTTTTATGTATACAAAGTGACAATGCTGACAGCTTCAGGATGCTATCTCTGGGGATTGCTAGAACCGTGTCCAGCAACCAATTTGTCTCCTTGCCACTTCGTGGATGGGAGGGAAAGGTGAGGGGGGGGGGGATTAATCTAGCTCCAGAAGTCTTCCCCACAGACTGGCAAGCAAGAGCCCCCTTGTTAAAAAATTATCACGTCTTATTAAAAAATAAGACGTGATAAAATAAATGCGGCTTGCATGTTAGTGAAGATAAGAACCAAAATAAAGGTGCAGGCAAGCAAAATTCATTAGTCTGCACTAAGTTGACTAATTGTTGATGGTTTAATGAATTGTATCGGTATAAACGGTAAACGCCTTGTGTACTTTATCCAATCAAAAACTTCAATATTTTGTTCCTCTGATAACCCTTCTGCCTGCCTAGCCGCACATTGTAATCAAAGTACCACAACTATTTTTTTCCCATAATAGTTTTCCCACAGCAGGAAATGACTAGTGATTTATTGATTTATTTAAAATTTATTAATTTACATAGTTTATTTTTTACGATAATTTTAGATACCTTTATTCCCACAAATAGTTTCCTGCACCAGGGGGGGGGGTTATTATTGTAATAGTCCATCAGTCGGAACTATCGAGTGGTAGACAATTTGCTACAATACTGGTTACTTCAAACATAAATTGATGGGTTATTTAAGGACTGCAGAACACTCATACATCACTCCACCCCCATTGCGCTTAAGGTACTCTGTGGCTAGATAGCTACCCAGTAGCTCGGTTTGTCGTGCCTGCACAGTCGTTCAATCTGTGTACTAGACGTGATCATTTCATTCCCTTTATATACTGCACATGCACAACCTGTTTTACCAGTGCCTAATTGCACAGAACCATTAGTAAAAGCATAGGATTCAGTTGGTTTGAGATTTTGGAGATTGTCCATAGCTTCTAGTGTTATGCATCCCGGTTTGTCAATTATAACATCCTTGTGCTGACATCCTTGGCGAGATGCGTGTACTGGTAGCACTTCAGACATTGTTGTCGAAGCGTTCCATCTTAATTCGGTAGGGTGGGATCTTGTCGCCGAAGAGGTAGTCCTTGAATGGCGGCTTGGTTGGTTGCGGCTAATGAGGCGAACTTTAAGTTAAGTTTTACGTTCGCCGAGGAGAGCCCCAGAATATACCCTAGTTTTAATTTTCTACGCTGGTGTAGATGTCGGCTATTAATTGACTTTTCAGTGATCGACTCTTCCCGTTGATGAAGACGGTTCTTGTGGTCTGGAATTGGTGTGGAGGTTCTTTTAGGTCAATCTGACGTAGAGGTCATGAATTGCTAAGGTCCTTCTTGCTGTCAAATTAGAATATAAAATCTACTCCTTCCTGGCCGATGTCAAGGCGAGTAACGCCTGCCGCGTCCTCGAGGATCTTCAGGAGGTCGGTCATGTTGAATGCCTGGTTATTAAGGCATTGTTGTTAAGGCACTGCGTTGTCGACTATCGCAGTGTTTCAGTCGGTTATGTGAAAGTGAAATTCGTAGTAGGAAGAAAAGTCTTGTTCCTTTGTGCTTATGTGAAGGTAAAATTTAGTGGACGTGTTTGGTTCCTGTTTCTGTACAGTTGTTAATCATGTAAAATTGGCCTCACAATTAGTATCAATGTCAAGGGAGTTAAAACAAAACTGTCTAAATGACAACACTAATATACTGTGTGATGGGGAATAAAACAATGTACAAAAACCGTCCAGAAATATCTGAACACAATGGCGTGAAATAACCTTTAAGCACTGACCAATAACTCTATAATATAAAAGTAGATGGCATACATAATGAATAACGATCTAACCAGTGTGGTTACCGTTTTGTTCATTGTGGTTGTGTAAACACTTATCAGTGCAACGCGTCTGACCATCTCAGTCTACCCGCATCTACTCTGGCTTTCCCGTGTCTGGAGGAGTGGCGTCAGTTACCAAATTATCAAATGTTAAGTCTGACAAACTGGGAACGATCACTCTAAACATAACTATAATGTACACTTAACTAATGTACACTTAGCATAATATAGTAATACTGAATACAATAAAAGAATTGGTTACAGGGTCGGTCAATGATGCAAAGTTGGTCATAATACGCTCACCACTGCTGGCGACGCTGACTGACCTCTCAATCTTGATAAACCCACAAGATGTATAAATGAATACTATCAATGGAGATGCCACTCCAGACCGACAACCAGAGTGCAACTCCCTAGTCTCATGACTGATGGATGCCTACTACTATAGATACTGACACGACAGCATGATAAAAATACCAAAACAAAATGCTCATCATAATAGTATGCAATTTCATACTACAAATAAAACTGAGGGATGAAAATGTAATTATTTCATTTAATTCTTAGTAAGAATAGGGTAATTGATTCGTAACATCTTTTAATTGTCTATGATTTCAACGCTGTCACACTCCTTTGAATGTTATTATGCTAGACTCTCAAACACACCCTCATAGATCCTCTTTGCATTTTTAAGCACCCTGGCAAACACTGTCATGTACTGGGGATTTATTTGACTTTCATTTTTCTACTTAATAACATCCTCCATGGTAACTGCTAGTCGACCTGTCTTTCCCCACCAGTATGGAATTGATAGAAAGTTGGCAGATAGATGTTAATTGTGAGGTTCTGAGGCTAGGTAATAAAGCAGCCAGTCCTCTAAAGACCCAAAGTCCATTCCATGCACCTGCCAAACCCTGTAGCCATTGACCCCAGGCCAATGGCTACAGCACATTCAGTTCCCTGACGAATCGGTTGTCTTGTCCGGCAAACCTCTCGGCTAGTCTAACAAGACGAGGGATAATGTCTGCGCGTGATGCAAAGGGGGGGGGGGGTGCTTGCTTGAGCAAGAAATTCCAGAGTTTGGAGAGGATGGGGGAGGAAGGAGGACGAGACGGTGACATTCTTGGAAGAGGATTTGGTATGGAGAGAAGAGGCTTGAATTTCGGTGGCCTTTCCACCACGGATTAGACTTTTTTCGGTGTAGGCTTACTGCTAGAGTTCTTAAGCGGCAGGAGGCTAGTGGTGAGGCGGTGGTGGTGGTGTTCTGGTACAGTTGAGGTGTTCTGTCTAGCGTTCAGACGTCGTCTTCCCTATTGAGGAGTACTTTGGCCTGGCCCATCTTCAAGCGTCAGGGAAGGTTCGTTTGATTCGTCCACATTCAAGCTTTGGTAACGGTTCCTTCTGGGTCTTCTCTTTTGTGGACATATGGTGGTGCCACCCAGTCATAGTTTGGGTCGTCTACAGTCCCGGACTGAGATTAGTCACCACCAAAAATCATCCTTCTCGTGTCATTCTGTAAAAAATAAAGCAAACCATCCGAGAACAACTCTTCCCTCTCAGCTCGCTTATGCGTCCCTGAGTGCGCGCACACATTCAGCAAGAGAATCACAGAACCCATAAAAGACACACGAGCCAAAATCACATTACCACAGTCATCCATTTCTGAGCTCGTTATCCCCATACTCGCCCTCTTCGCCAACAATATCATCGTGCCACCCTTTGATAACACAGGAGGGTTCAGCAACACCTCGAAATAATCAAACACCTCCAGTCGGTCCATACACTTAACATTATGCTCCTGAATAAATATAACATCCAACTTGTGATAGCGGGCCACCAACACAAGCTGACGTTGCTTCAAATGGCAATTCAACCCATTAACGTTCAATGTCGCACATTTCATCCACACATCCATTGAGAAAAATAAACATAAGACGACATTCACACACTACCACTACATCCCAGGGTAGCATCGCACTCAACAGAAGAGCCCTCAACCCCATCCCCCAAAACTACTGGAGTGGGAGCCACTTCGGCAAGCTTACCCAGAGAACTCTTCTGGAGCCTTACCCACCAAATCTCCCCCTACCGACTCTTCCTGGACTCCTTTCACAATATCCCACCAATCCACATTCTGTGTATCACCAGGTGGTGGACCACTCCCGCGAATTTTAGCGACTCCATCACAGACACGCCCCCACCAGAAGGCGGAATATCAGAGTCGGACGGAACCATAGGATCACACTGCACAGCCGTCAAGGAAAGGGGGGGGGGGGGTGCCAGCCTCCTCCTTGCATCTAGGATATTCTGAAGAGAACCCCCAAATTTCTGCCGCTTCATACTGTGCTGCCCAGTGCCAACAGGCAATCTGCCTCACGTCGTTCAGAACCGCGACTAGGAGCATGTACATCCTCCATAAGCACTTCTGCCACCACCTCAGTTGCTCGAGCAGCAGACAGAGCTGCATCAACACCATCACGGATCACTTGCTGCGGGTTCCGATGCACACCAATCGACTCAGCATTGGAGCACCCATCCACCGATGAAATGCCCACCACTGCATCTACCACCTCGCCAGAGCTGGTAGTCACCGCAGCACACTCGCCTTTGGAGCCTGTCTGCACGGGCACGCACGGGCTTGTAGGGAGATCAACATCCCCACCAGACCGTCCGGGAGACGCCACAGCAGTACGGACGTCATCCCCACCAGGAGATACCACTGAAGCAGCACTTATAGGACCCAGATTGGCGCCATCCACCACTGCATCCGTTCCCAAACAAGGGGCACTGCTCAAAACTGATAGATCTTCTTGCTCGTGCAAAGGAGGAAAATCATTTTCATTAAATAGATTAACCCGGTCGTCCATCCTAGTGGTGCAGGCATCAGCCATATGGCCAACATGACCACACTTGAAACATGTCAGAGTCTGCCCCTGGTAGAAGAAGCCGACCGTATAGTCAGCAATCGATAGAGAGGAAGGCACATTTCCACGAAGGACTATTTTTGCCGTCCTGTAACCATTCAAGAGTCCCTTGACGGCTCCAGACGTGTGCCTACACACACGAATAAAGTAGACACGCCCATACCTGGCAAGCGCCCAACGGAGAAGATCCTGACATTTCAATTGGAGCATTTTTAATAGATACGTATATGTACTCCACACTCAAATTTGCCACCCCTCACAGAGCCCCGACCGTTGCTCAGCCGCACCTCCCGATCCTCATACTGTTCGATAAACTGCCGGAACAAGCAATTCTCGGCGAACTTCACCACCACTCTGTCCTCGCGAATGATCTGCAGACCAAAGAGTTCTTCTACCTTCACTTTCATAATATCAAACAGCGTATTGCTGATGACCCCAATATCCACTTTGCAGGTGAATGTCAGCCCAGCCGACTCCTTCCTCCTCAGTAGCGGCACGTAAGTCCCCATACCGAGACGAATAAGTAGTCACCCTGCAGTGGCAAACGACCACTCGCCAGGGCAACCGAGAAGCGATCAATGGAAACACCATCAGACACCCCTCAGGATCGTCCGACCTGGCTGGTGGTTCAGAGTGGACTCGCCCATTTATACTGTTTCCTTTTAGAATTTCCTTGCCCTAATCCAACTTAATATAGCGCCCTCAATACCATGAGCCTCTATTTTTTTTAATCGGTCTTTCATGTGGCATTGTATTAAAAGCTTTGCTAAAGTCAAGGTACACATCACAATCTTTACCACTATCAACTGCCTCAACTATACTGGAATAAAAAGATAGCAAATTTGTTAAACATGAACGGCTATTTGTAAAACCATGTTGCGACTCTTTTATTAATTTGTTTTTAAAGATGAAGACGAAATGTATTTGCAATTATCGATTAAAGTAACTTTCCCACAATAGACGTTAGGCTAATTGGCCGATAGTTTGATGCAAGTGATCTATCTCCTTTCTTAAAAATTGGTACCACATTAGCTACCTTCCATGACTCTGGCACTCTACCTAACTCTATTGATTTATTAAATATGGTAGACAGTGGCTCGGAAAGCTCCTCTTTGCATTCTTTAAGCAACCTGGCAAACACTTCATGAGGCCCTGGGGATTTGTTTGGTTTGAGTTTTACTTTTACTATTCATTTAATTACGTCTTCCCTGGTAACTGCTAAACTATTCAACCTGTCCTCGTCCCCACCTACATACTTGTTCGGCTGAAGGCATATTGTTAAGTTCCTCTTTAGTAAATACAGATATAAAATATTTATTAAAAATACTACTCATCTCCTCATTATCCGTTATTTGACCTGTCTCGGTTCTTAATGGACCTATCCTTTCCCTAATCTTTGTCCGGTATAACTGGAAAAACCCTTTAGGATTTCTTTGCTTGCCCTGCTATGCGAACTTCGTAGTTTCTTTTTGCTTTCCTTATCTCTTTTTAAGTATTTCTAACCAGTTGTACGAATTCCTGTTCTAAACTGACTTCCCCATTCTTAATCCTTTTGTACCACGCTCTTTTTACCTATAAGGTTCTTCAGATTCTTTGTTATCCACTTTGGATCATTATTATTCGAGCTATTCAATTTATTTGGTATACTACGTTCCTGGGCTTCGCTTAGAATATTTTTAAATAGGTTGCCATGTTCACAGAAAATGGTACCATCCGTTTTCTATGCGGCGGCTGAGACGCCAGTAAGGGAGGTAAACAAGAGCGTACAGGACGCTACCAGCTTGGAAGCTGCTAGTCATGTATCAGTTTGAGTATTAAAGTCAATAACCAAGCCATGTCTTTATATCAACCCTACAACCAAGACTTCCTCAGTATCACACACCACCACAGTTATATTTTGAACCCACATCGAAAACCCCGTCACCTATCGCTGGGTTCCTTTTACGTCACCTATCGCTGGGTTCACGTCTAGCTCCAAGACCGGCCCACACTCCATACCCAAGATTTTCCAATCTATTTGACCCAAAAAATTTCTTAGGCTATTGAAATTAGCTTTTCGAAATCGGGCACTTTAACAAAATTTTCTCCTACAGATCTATTCCATTCTATGCTAAATCTGATTTCTTTATGATCACTTTTTCCTTGCTTACTCCCTATTTGGATGTCCTTAATTTGTGTTCCCCTGTTAGTTAACACTAAATCTAAAATATTATTTTCCCGCGTTGGTTCCTTAATTGTGTTGCGAAAGAAAGCAATCGTAAATTCTAGAAAATCTTCATTATTCCCCGTTTTATTCAACTAGTTTATTCCACTAAAATTAGTCACCCATGACAAATACTTTTCGATCTAGATATTTCATCCCATAGATGCTTTGCTTCCATTCTGTCTAAATTTGGTGGCCTATATATAACTCCTATTATAATATTATTTGCTTTTTCGTTTAATTCTATCCAAATAGTTTGTATGGCTCAGATTTGATTCCCTCTTTGAGACTACATTTCTAATTGTCCCTAACGTATATGGCTACTCCCTCTCCTCGTGTAATATGTGTGAAATTAGTTGTGAAAGAACTTGGTTAGAAATATGTGTGAAATCAGTGGTCTCCGTGGTGTAGTGGTAAGACACTCGCCTGGCGTTCCGCGAGCGCTATGTCATGGGTTCGCATCCTGGCCGGGGAGGATTTACTGGGCGCAAATCCTTAACTGTAGCCTCTGTTTAACGCAACAGTAAAATGTGTACTTGGATGAAAAAACGATTCTTTGCGGCAGGGGATCGTATTCCAGGGACCATAGGATTAAGGACTTGCCCGAAACGCTACGCGTACTAGTGGCTGTACAAGAATGTAACAACTCTTGTATATATCTCAAAAAAAAAAAATGGTTTAAATCCATTTATTTGATATTCTGCAAATAGTTCTCTATTTTCTACATTCAACTACGTTTCGGTAAGCGCAATAATTTTTTTTTTTGTGCAAACAAGAGCATTTAATTGGTTTATTTTATTTCTTAGACTTCTATTGTTCGTGTAATACACCCTAAGTGAATTGTTATTTTGAGGCCCTTCTCTTTCCCTGATCATTTTGCCAATTCCTTTCTCCCACAAACGCATACTTTTATTACCTCCTTCCTCCAAATCAATTCCTATACCACTATCTACTAACAGTTTAAACCCAAACAAACGCCTCTAACCACTGGTTCCAACGAGTTCGCAACCTCCACCACCCAAGCCCTCGATAGATGCACCCCATCCCGAGCATACATTTCACTTCTTCCATAGAAGTGTTCCTAGTTGTCTATGAAAGATATTGCATTAGACTTGCAATTTCTTTCCAGCCGGCAATTGACCCCAAGTGCCCTCGACATCCATTCATTTCCCACTCCCTTTCTTGGAAGAATGCCACATATGATCGGGATTCCTCCCTTGCTCCTAACTAATTCTATGGCTGTCTTGAATCTTTGAATTAGTTCCTCACTGCTAATACGCTCAACATCATTACCCCTGCACTAATACAAATAATGGGTTTGTTCCCATTTCCTTTCATATTCATGTTTCCAACAATATCACTAATTCCAGCTCCCGGATAGCAAACCCTTAACCTGTTCCCCTCTAGCTCTGGCACAAAACGTTCTGTCTAAATACCTCACCTGGGAATCTCCCACAACCAAACTTTGCTTCGTTCCTCCCTTTTCCTTTTTGAGACTTTGTGGAACCTGCGCTTCAATGCTCCTCGTTGCTTTGCCTTTGCCTCCTCGTTGAACTACAGGTTCACCACAGCACTCGTCCTCTAACACATCAAATGCGTTAGGAGTCCTTAGGCTATTAGTTGTCGGTTTTGCCAAGGTCTTCTTAAGACCCCTGTGCTTTACAACTTGCCAAGACGGTCTTTTTAATACTGGTCGCCTCCTTTATTTCTTCCTGATGTTGTTTCAGCTGTCGTACCACCTCCCGTTGCGAATCGAACTCTGTCCTCAGAGCTCCAACTAGATTCATCAGTTCCTTCACTAATCCTTCCATTATTGCTGTAATAATGTTACTACAATCGGAGCTGGAGCTAACACAACCTCTCACACTGTGGTCCGGTTATTGTGCTGACCATACAAATACCTGTTACAAAAGTTATAGCTATTATTACTGCAGCTTTCAGGTCTCTGGGCATTTTTCTTCTAAATTTGAAGTAATTTCTTTAATTTGCACGTTTCTAATAATTGCATTAGACAGTCCCAAAGCCAAAATAGGTTTTTTTCCTGCAAGTCTCATTGGCCAATCAATGTCATGTTTACCAACTCCAACATGGGACGGGATCCACACAAATTTTATACAACATTTATCATTGGCAAAAATTTCATTCCATTTACTATTACAAGCTACTTCAGACATAAATTAATGGGTTATTTAAGGACTGCAGAACACTCGCACCATCACTCCACCCCCATTGCGCTTAAGGTACTCCGTGGCTAGATAGCTACCCAGTAGCTCGGTTTGTCGTGCTTGCCCAGTCGCTCAATCTGTGTACTAGACGTGATCTGTTGTTGTTGTTTTCAGATTTAGCTACTCAGGACGAAGTGTCCATGTAGCACGGGCTATGGTGAGCCCGTAATTGAGTTTGGTTATACATGATAACCTATTTCCTGTGATATTTGGGTCTAAGTTTAAAGTGGAGGAGGGGATTTCTCCTTTTCCCTGCTTATTTATCGCTTCTGTTTTAGTGCACTAGTTTTAATCTTGTTTTATTAACATTATCTTGGCGGCGGATGTAGATGCAGAATGCTCACTAGTGAGTCCCATTCCTCAACAGCTTTTCTAATCATTGTAGTCGCGGTGGAATGTGCATCTACTGCAGCTGCTGTCGTTGGATTAATGTTGAGTTTGATGTGCAGGGGTTCAGTAGCTTCATATTCCAGTAAGTAGTGCAATAGTGGCGCCTCTGCTTTAGTTTCACAGATGTGACACTCTTTAACTATTGGGTTAATTACCTCCCAGCAGCACTTGTAACCAAGTCTGAGTCTGTGTATGGCTACTGCAATGTCGCTGGATATCTTTTTGCCAGGCTTGAAAGAGGAGTAACCAGTGGCTTCTTCGTACCATATCGCAGTGGATCTTCCTTCTGCTACTTTGGCTCTGTGGCGACTTTCGATAGTTGAGAATAGTTTCTTCTTGATTTGCTCCTTTATCTGTGAGAAACTTGGAGGTATTTGAACCTGTACAACAGATAGAGCAGTGGCAGTTTTTGCTAGTGAGTCTGCCTTTTCATTACCATCTATGCCAATGTGACTTGATATCCAATTTAGGGTGATTGACAGCCCTCGATTATGGGCTTCTTTTCCTATATGTTGAATTTCTGTGAGTTGTATATTATCTCTGTGCTGACTGGATAGCAATGCCTGGAGCGAAGATTTAGTCTGTATGAATGATGACATCATGTAAATTATTCTCAATTGTATAGTTTATTGCCTCCTTCAGGGCATATAATTCTGTTTGCAAAGTTGAGCACCCACTATTCATGCTCCAGTAAGCTTCATGGTTGGTAGTGTAAACTGCTGCCTCAGCAGAACCTCTCTATTGATCAACTGATCCGTCTGTGAAGATGCGAGTCGTTGTGGGTCTAGATAGTTTCCATTTGTTGTTGTATTACTTCCTTGAGCCTCTGCGGGTCACGTGCTGATTTTTTAACTGGTAATCTTTCAATGATTATCTTTAGATTCGATTCTTCCCATGGAGGAGGCTGCCGAAAGTGTTGATATGGTCCATCTTCCCCCTTTGTTTTTAATGGTCCATTTCAGGTACATTTTCTCTAAAATCCTCACATTATCCATCCATGAGCGTGTTCTATACTGTAGGTTTTTCTGAAAGGATTTATGTATGCTGTCTTTGATTGACAGTCTGGCGGTTGTTCCAGTAAGTTTTCCTATTATGGTGGCTATCCTTTGTTTCATCCTGTTTTCTAATGTTGGTAAATTTGTTTCCATTCTAAGGTTCTCTCTACGCGTCCATATAGGTGCTCCCAGCATTGTTCTCGGAGCATCATTTTGAGAGGCTTCCAGTTTCTCCCATTGGGTATCACTGAGGGATGCAGGGGCAGCATAGTCGTTGAGTGACCGAACTGCTTGAACGTAGTACATTTTGAGTACTGGTTGAGATGCACCCTCTCTAAGATTGGTCAGAGAGCGCAAAGCTGAGTTTCTGGCTTTACAGCGTTGCCGAAGATATTCAATTTCTTGAGTGAATTTCAACTGTCTATTATGATTCCTAGGTATTGAAAAGAGGTAACCCACTCAATTTCTTGTCCTTGTATTGCCAGTCTGATGTCTTGAGTTATTGTAACGGCCATAGCTTTTGTTTTATTGCTGTTTATTTTCACTGCTATGCGTTCCGCTTCCCTGCTGATAATATCTAAGCATTTTTGTGCATGGTTCCTTGCAACTCCACATTTTTGTGCATGGTTCATGAGACAGTTGAAGAGGAAGGGGCTTTGTATTCCTCCCTGAGGAGTTCCATTTTCCAGCCTCTTTGAGGTCGATGGTTTTTCCATGGAATTTGACTTTAGCTTCTCGGTTAAGCAGGCTTCCTTTGGCAAAAGCAAGTGTGTCCTTTGATTTCCTTATTCACAAGGCAGCACAGTGTAGCTGGAGCACGGGCTAACTCGAAGGCTTTTTCAATGTCTAGAAAAATAAGGATTCCAGGTTTGTCATGGATTTTATCCAGGAGAGGGAGGTAAGGCATCCTGAGGTTCCAACACCTTTTCTGTAAGCAAACATATTTTGGTGTAGTGGATTGACTTTCCATTCAATTCGATTAAGGGCCATTCTTTCTGCAGTTTTGGCCATACAGCTTGTTAATGAGATGGGTCTTGGATTTCCTGGGTCTTTAGGTTTTGGAATGGGAACTATAATTGCACTGACCCAAGAGAGTGATCGGGTTCTTGTCACCCATACTGTTGACGAGATTCAAAAAGGCTTCTTCACCCTTTTCTCATAGCTTGACTAGCGTGTTGTAAGTGATTTTATCCTCGCTTGGAGCTGTATTATTAGTTTTATTTGTAGCACTTCTGAGTTCTTTCAGATTGAAAGGTTGGTCTAGTTCATCAGGTAGGGGCTAAAGCATCATCTATTTTTTTTTCCATCTTGCTGCTTGAAATCTTTGTTGGCGAGTCAGAGTTGCTTGAGGAAGTTGAGCGGAACTGGCTCTTGAAGCAAATAGATTTGCTAGCCTTTCTGCCTCTTGCTCTGGATGAACATGGTGCGGCAGAGCAGGAGGCGATTTTCCTTTGGCCTTGTTGATCTGCCTCCAGATGTCGCCCAAGGACGTATGCTGATTTAGTTTGGCACACACCACTCGACCCATTTTTCTTCTGATTTTTGCTGTTTCTTCGTGCACATGATCTCGGACAGCTCTAAGAAGTCTTAGATTAGCTTCGGTTCTATCTCTTCTGAAATTCTTTCGTGCACAATTTAGTCTGTTATGTGACTCTTTGATCCTATTACAGTAATACCAATGGTCCTTGTGTTGTTGGGTAATTGTTTTCCTCTTGGGGATGGCGTGATTTGCTGTTCTATGTATTGCATTTACTAAATCTTTTTCCATTTCTTCGGTGTTGTCAGGAGGAGTGTAGTTTTGGTGCCAAGTTTCGAGAGCTTCCTGAAACTTCGTCCAATCTGCCTTGATAAAGTCCCATCTGGGCTCGGGAGCTGGAGGTCTAGGAGGTAGTGCTATATTAATAACTGTTTTTGTAGCAAAGTGGTCACTAGTCAGAACATGATCCACTGACCAATGACACAACTCATAAATACTGGTGGAAACAAACGTGAGATCCAGCTTTCCCCCACAAGTGTGGGTTGGTTCCGTCGAATTAAGCAGACTGATTTCTGGCACTTCATCCAAAAGGTGATCAATATGTCTTCCGTTGGCGTCGGTTCATGGTGAATCAAGTAGTAATTCACTATGAGCGTTGAAGTCGCCAGAGATGATGATAGGTGTAGTGACTGCTATTTCAAAGATTGTTGAGAGATCCATTTCGTGTTCTCTCTGGCTCTTGTATACATTGAAGATGGACAGCGTTGAGTTCCTCATAGTGAGCTTAACTCCCATAATTTCGACGTTCTCGCCACAGTTGGGCAGGTCTGTGATTGCCGTGGCATTGATATTTCTTACTAGAATTGAAATGCCTTTGGTGCCACCTTGTGCCATAGGGCAGTGGAATCCTTGATATCCTGGGATATTGATATTTCTGCCAGTCCTGGTGAGTGTTTCTTGAAGTAGAACAATATCAATGCTATCCTTGAAGCACTGCTCTGAGTGTTTGTGCTTTGCTTTTGAATCCTTGAATATTCCATTGTATAATTTTGAGATTGTCCATTTTTCCGTTATAGTGGAATCATTGAGTCCATGGTTTTTACAGTACTGGTTTTCCCGACGGTTTGTCTTCTTGGCTGGAGTGGAGACTTTCTTCTTGGTGGGTGAGGAGAGACTAGGTTGGGTTGAAGTCTTTGCTACATCCAGCTACTGGGGCATTTGATGATGTAGGGATCATCATTTCTGCTTGGGAGGTCTTGGAGGCAACAGCAGGTATGTTCGTTTTGCTGCCTTCATCTATTCTGTTGCTGTTTCTTAGTGGAGTAGTGCTTCTTTGTTTCCTCCAGTTGTTGGAGGCCCTGTCCTTGCTCAGACTAGAAGGATTTGGTGCGTCACTGTTGCTGATCTTCATTTATTCGAACTTGCCAAGGAGTGTACCACTGGCCGGTCGGCCGGGCAACGGCCGACGGGAGCCGGTCGGCCGAGCGGACAGCACGCTGGACTTGTGATCCTGTGGTCCTGGGTTCGATCCCAGGCGCCGGTGAGAAACAATGGGCAGAGTTTTTCACCCTATGCCCCTGTTACCTAGCAGTAAATAGGTACCCGGGTGTTGGTTAGCTGTCACGGGATGCTTCCTGGGGGTGGAGGCCTGGTCGAGGACTGGGCCGCGGGGACACTAAAGCCCTGAAATCATCTCAAGATAACCTCAAGATAACCTGGCTTTTTACCGAGGGTCTGGTCGATTGGGGTCTAGAAGTTGTTACTTTGGGTTGCTGGGTTGATCCGAAAGCTAGTATTCATTTTACCCCCTCTGGACATCGTTTGTTCCAGGCGTGATGTGTATCCCCGCAGTTCGGGCATTTTGCTTTCGTTTGTTTGCCTTTGTGCAGATTCTTGCATATGTTGGTATTGTGGAGCTCGCTACATACACCACATCGTTCCGGGCCTCTGCAGCCATCTTTGTAGTGGCCGAAGCGCTGACATCTGTAACAGCGCATGGGTTCTGGGTTGTACAGTCTCGGCCTGAATTGACCATAGATCCCAACACTCTGTTGATGCGAGGTCCTTTTATTGTTACAAGAACCTCTCTTGTTTCGATATTGTTGTGCTTGAATCTTTCCGCCATTGTGACATTTGGGCATTCTAGGAGTCTTTGCATGAACTTCGACCGGGAAATCTTGAACCATTATTTTGGTGTGTTTTTTCTTCTGGTTTTAGTTCAACTAGGTGTTCTGTGTTCCTGAGGTTTGTGATTATATCCGGATTAGCTGTGGATATGTTATATCTACCTCTAATGTCGGGTTTGGCTCTAAGATCTGATCCTGGATTATTATTATTCCAGTGCGGCAATGTAAGCATAAGTGGGACCATCTACTGGTTTTTTGGTTTTGAATATGGTCCTTGGCATTGGTTTGGGTGCTGCTCTTGAGTTCTGGTTGGCTTCTAGTTTGGTTTCTTTTGGCGTTTCTTCGGTTCTTCTTCGTTTGTTTCCCTTTCCGTTGCCTACAAGTTGCCACGGTACTTCGTTTAGGGTTGGGTCGTCTTCAGCAATTTTCCTTGCTCTTGCTACTAGATCATTGTCCTTCTGACGTTAATAATTCAAGAAGGATGGTTAGACGTTAATAATTCAAGAAGGATGGTTAGGAAAGTCATATCCTGGGGAGACATTGTTACACTGTACTAAGAGAGTAACTGAGGGAGTGACTGTAACTGTGTACTGCTACACTCGGCGACTGACTGTGCTCGTAAACGTGATCATTTCATTCCCTTTATATACTGCTCGTGCACACCCTGTTCTACCAGTGCCTAATTGCACAGAACAATCGGTAAAAGCATAGGATTCAGTTGGTTTGAGATTTTGAAGACGACCGTTCATAGCTTCTAGTGTTAAACATCTCGGTTTCAATTAAAAATTGTCAATTATAACATCCTTGTGCTAACATCCTCGGCGAGATGCGTGTACTGGTAACACTTCAGACATTGTTGTCGAAGCGTTCCATCTTATTTCGGTAGGGTGGGATCTTGTAGCCAAAGAGAGAGTCCTTGTATGGTGGCTTGGTTGCGGCTAATGAGACGAAGGTTAAGTTCAGTTTCACGTTCGCCGAGGAGAGCCCCAGAATATACCCTAGTTTTAATTTTCTACGCTGGTGTAGATGTCGGTTATTAATTGGCTTATCGGTGTTCAATTGACTCTTCCCGTTGATGAAGGTTCTTGTGGTCTGGAATTGGTGTGGAGGGTCTTTTTAGATCAATCTGACGTAGTGGTCATGAATTGCTAAGGTCCTTCTTGCTGTCAAATTAGAATATAAAATCTACTCCTTCCTGGCCGATGTCAAGGCGAGTAACGCCTGCCGCGTCCTCGAGGATCTTCAGGAGGTCGGTCATGTTGAATGCCTGGTTATTAAGGCATTGTTGTTAAGGCACTGCGTTGTCGACTATCGCAGTGTTTCAGTCGGTTATGTGAAAGTGAAATTCGTAGTAGGAAGAGAGGTCTTGTTCCTTTGTGCTTATGTGAAGGTAAAATTTAGTGGACATATGTGGTTCCTGTTGCTGTACAGTTGTTAATCATGTAAAATTGGCCTCACAATTAGTATCAATGTCAAGGGAATTAAAACAAAACTGTCTAAATGACAACACCAATATACTGTGTGATGGTGAATAAAACAATGTACAAAAACCGTCCAGAAATATCTGAACACAATGGGGTGAAATAACCTAAGCACTAATCAATAACTCTATAATATAAAAAATGAACGGCATATATCATGAATAACGATCTAACCAGACTGGTTACCGTTTTTGTTGATTGTGGTTGATATCTAAACACTTATCAGTGCGACGCGTCTGACCATCTAAGTCTACCAGAGTCTACTCTGGCTTTCCCGCGTCTGGAGGAGTGGCGTCAGTTACCAAATTATCAAATGTTAAGTCTGACAAACTGGGAACGATCACTCTAAACATAACTATAATGTACACTTAACTATAATGTACACTTAGTATAATACAGTAATAATGAATACAATAAAAGAATTGGTTACAGGGTCGGTCAATGATGCAAAGTTGGTCATAATACGCTCACCACTGCTAGCGACGCTGACTGACCTCTCAATCTTGATAAACCCACAAGATGTATAAATGAATACTATCAATGAAGATGCCACTCCAGACCGACAACCAGAGTGCAACTCCCTAGTCTCATGACTGATGGATGCCTACTACTATAGATACTGACACGACAGCATGATAAAAATACCAAAACAAAATGCTCATCATAATAGTATGCAATTTCATACTACAAATAAAACTGAGGGATGAAAATGTAATTATTTCATTTAATTCTTAGTAAGAATTGGCCAATGGCTACAGCACGTTCAGTTCCCTGACGAATCGGTTGTCTTGTCCGGCAAACCTCTCGGCTAGTCTAACAAGACGAGGGATAATGTCTGCGCGTGATGCAAGGGGGGGGGGGTGCTTGCTTGAGCAAGAAATTCCAGAGTTTGGAGAGGATGGGGGAGGAAGGAGGACGAGACGGTGACATTCTTGGAAGAGGATTTGGTATGGAGAGAAGAGGCTTGAATTTCGGTGGCCTTTCCACCACGGATTAGATTATTTTCGGTATAGGCTTACTGCTAGTTCTTAAGCGGCAGGAGGCTAGTAGTGAGGCGGTGGTGGTGGTGTTCTGGTACAGTTGAGGTGTTCTGTCTAGCGTTCAGACGTCGTCTTCCCTATTGAGGAGTACTTTGGCCTGCCCCATCTTCAAGCATCAGGAAGGTTCGTTTGATTCGTCCACATTCAAGCTTTGGTAACGGTTCCTTCTGGGTCTTCTCTTTTGTGGACATATGGTGGTGCCACCCAGTCATAGTTTGGTTCGTCTACAGTCCCGGACTGAGATTACAGTCGGCACCAAAAATCATCCTTCTCGTGTCATTCTGTAAAAAATAAGCTAACCATCCGAGAACAACTCTTCCCTCTCAGCTCGCCTATGCGTCCCTGAGTGCGCGCACACATTCAGCAAGGGAATCACAGAACCCATAAACGACACATGCGCCAAAATCACATTACCACAGTCCTCCATTTCTGAGCTCGCTATCCCCATACTCGCCCTCTTCGCCAAAAATCATCGTGCCACCCTTTGATAACACAGGAGGGTTCAGCAACACCTCGAAATAATCCAACACCACCTCCAGTTGGTCCATACACATAACATTATGCTCCTGAATAAATATAACATCCAACTTGTGATAGCGGGCCACCAACACAAGCTGACGTTGCTTCAAATGGCAATTCAACCCATTAACGTTCAATGTCACACATTTCATCCACACATCCATTGGGAAAAATAAACATAAGACGACATTCACACAACACTACCACTACATCCCAGGGTAGCATCGCACCCAACAGAAGAGCCCTCAACCCCATCCCCCAAAACTACTGGAGTGGGAGCCACTTCGGCAAGCTTACCCAGAGAACTCTTCTGGAGCCTTACCCACCAAATCTCCCCATACCGACTCTTCCTGGACTCCTTTCACAATATCCCACCAATCCACATTCTGTGTATCACCAGGTGGTGAACCACTCCCGCGAATTTTAGCGACTCCATCACAGACACGCCCCCACCAGAAGGCGGAATATCAGAGTCGGACGGAACCATAGGATCACACTGCACAGCCGTCAAGGAAAAGGGGGGGGGGGGTGCCAGCCTCCTCCTTGCATCTAGGATATTCTGAAGAAAACCCCAAATTTTTTGCCGCTTCATACTGTGCTGCCCAGTGCCAACAGGCAATCTGCCTCACGTCGTTCAGAACCGCGACTAGGAGCATGTACATCCTCCATAAGCACTTCTGCCACCACCTCAGTTGCTCGAGCAGCAGACAGAGCTGCATCAACACCATCACGGATCACTTGCTGCGGGTTCCGATGCACACCAATCGACTCGGCATTGGAGCACCCATCCACCGATGAAATGCCCACCACTGCATCTACCACCTCACCAGAGCTGGTAGTCACCGCAGCACACTCGCCTTCGGAGCCGGTCTGCACGGGCACGCACGGGCTTGTAGGGAGATCGACATCCCCACCAGACCGTCCGGGAGACGCCACAGCAGTACGGACGTCATCCCCACCAGGAGATACCACTGAAGCAGCACTTACAGGACCCAGATTGGCGCCATCCACCACTGCATCCGTTCCCAAACAAGGGGCACTGCTCAAAACTGATAGATCTTCTTGCTCGTGCAAAGGAGAAAAATCATTTTCATTAAATAGATTAACCCGGTCGTCCATCCTAGTGGTGCAGGCATCAGCCATATGGCCAACATGACCACAATTGAAACATGTCAGAGTCTGCCCCTGGTAGAAGAAGCCGACCGTATAGTCAGCAATCGATAGAGAGGAAGGCACATTCCCACGAAGGACTATTTTTGCCGTCCTGTAACCATTCAAGAGTCCCTTGACGGCTCCAGACGTGTGCCTACACACACGAATAAAGTCGACACGCCCATACCTGGCAAGCGCCCAACGGAGAAGATCCTGACATTTCAATTGGAGCATTTTTAATAGATACGTATGTGTACTCCACACTCAAATTTGCCACCCTTACAGAGCCCCGACCGTTGCTCAGCCGCACCTCCCGATCCTCATACTGTTCGATAAACTGCCGGAACAAGCAATTCTCGGCGAACTTCACCACCACTCTGTCCTCGCGAATGATCTGCAGACCAACGAGTTCTTCTACCTTCACTTTCATAATATCAAACAGCGTATTGCTGATGACCCCAATATCCACTTTGCAGGTGAATGTCAGCCCTGCCGACTCCTTCCTCCTCAGTGGCGGCACGTAAGTCCCCATACCGAGACGAATAAGTAGTCACCCTGCAGTGGCAAACGACCACTCGCCAGGGCAACCGAGAAGCGATCAATGGAAACACCAGCAGACACCCCTCAGGAACGTCCGACCTGGCTGGTGGTTCAGAGTGGACTCGCCCATTTATACCGTTTCCTTTTAGAATAGCCATGCCCTAATCCAACTTAATATAGCACCCTCAATACCATGAGCCTCTATTTTTTTTTAATCAGTCTTTCATGTGGCATTGTATTAAAAGCTTTGCTAAAGTCAAGGTACACATCACAATCTTTACCACTATCAACTGCCTCAACTATGCTGGAATAAAAAGATAGCAAATTTGTTAAACATGGCTATTTGTAAACCCATGTTGCGACTCGTTTATTATTTTTTTTTAAAGATGAAGACTAATTGTATTTGCAATTATCGATTAAAGTAACTTTCCCACAATAGACGTTAGGATAATTGGCCGATAGTTTGACGCAAGTGATCCATCTCCTTTCTTAAAAATTGGTACCACATTAGCTACCTTCCATGACTCTGGCACTCTACCTAACTCTATTGATTTATTAAATATGGTAGACAGTGGCTCGGAAAGCTCCTCTTTGCATTCTTTAAGCAACCTGGCAAACACTTCATCAGGCCCTGGGGATTTGTTTGGTTTGAGTTTTACTATTTGTTTAATTACGTCTTCCATGGTAACTGCTAAACTATTCAACCTGTCCTCGTCCCCACCCACATATACTTGTTCGGCTGGAGGCATATTGTTAAGTTCCTCTTTAGTAAATACAGATATAAAATATTTATTAAAAATACTACTCATCTCGTCATTATCCGTTATTTGACCTGTCAGTTTTTAATGGACCTATCCATTCCCTAATATTTGTTCGGTATAACTGAAAAAACCCTTTAGGATTTCTTTGCTTGCCCTGCTATGCGAACTTCATAGTTTCTTTTTGCTTTCCTTATCTCTTTTTTAACATTTCTAACCAGTTGTACGAATTCCTGTTCTAAAGTGACCTCCCCCATTTTTAATCCTTTTGTACCAAGCTCTCTTTTTACCTATAAGGTTCTTCAAATTCTTTGTTATCCACTTTGGGTCATTAGTATTCGATCTATTCAATTTGTTTGGTATACTACGTTCCTGTGCTTTGCATAGAATATTTTTAAATCGGTTATATTTTGAATCCACATGCGACATGTCTCCCTCTCGCCTTTGTTTTCGTCGCTGCTCCTCTGTCTACGGCTGCTAGTGACTTTTGACCCCTTCTCATTCTTCACATACACGTGTCTCCTAATACCTGTCCTGGTGCAGTCATCAGGAGGATATGCCCTTCATGCAAAGTGCACCTACTATCAAAAAGAAGACCAGGAGAAGGGAACCTATGGATATCACCCACACTATACTTCCCAGGATTGGCAAAGCACCTTCAACAGAATGAGAAGTATTGTAATGACTCCAAGAAACCTATAGAGACCACCCGACCTAATCGACTTTCCCCACAAAGACCACCTATGCTAGCATGGAAAATAGAAAAATCCATTAAGGAATACCTAGTCAGAGCAGCCTTTACACACGACTCTTCCAACAACGCTACAACCTGTTGAGGATCGTAGATTATAGATCGAAGATTATAGATTATCATGGACACATTTTTAATAAATTTAGGGGATTGCCGAGTCCCCTAACCCTTAAACTGCGCATGGCGTATATATACGACAGGACCTAATGGTACCTTAAGTTAAATTTTTTTAAACTTGTTCTAACACTTTCCAATTTTTTGTGCATAATCTACCAAGCAAACACTCCAACTTTGTCTAAATAATCACCAACATAACTCGAAAAACAACAAAAATCAAAATTATTATAAAATATATTATTGAAAATTTCAGATTTTCAAATCGGCTGCAAAATATTATATATCGCCAATTGTTCATTTTGTGTTATTATGCTATTAGAATAGTATATAATTTTCATTTTAATAGATTTAAAATATAGATTTTCAGTTTAGTTTACTGTAAAATAAAATCGTCAATATGGATTTGAAATGTGCACCAAATTCAGAAAACAAAATTTATAACTCAAAACGTTTAGTTTATGAAAAATCCATTCTAATAGGATTGAAGAACAGTTAGCGGCGCACACTATATGTAAAAATATCGGTCAGAAACTGGATTTTTTTAAGCTGACTCAATGTTGAAACTCAACTTTTAGAGATAATTGAAGTCGAAGTTATTGACAATGTATAAGGTAGTTCTAATTAATTCACTTGCATGTTTTAATAAACATAATTTGGCATTCGTACTCGAAATGTGAAAGTT
Organism: Procambarus clarkii; assembly: GCF_040958095.1. Classification (NCBI taxonomy): domain Eukaryota; kingdom Metazoa; phylum Arthropoda; class Malacostraca; order Decapoda; family Cambaridae; genus Procambarus; species Procambarus clarkii. The sequence goes on from NC_091160.1 coordinate 4,033,308, forward strand.
GTAGGTCAATGTGTTGAAATAAAATCAAGAAAAAATAACCCCCAAACACACACTATAGGGATAATTATACTGATTTAGGGGGTATATTTAGCGTATATTTTTTATAAATCAAAAAGCCCTAATCAGGTTCCTAATCATCAAAATCTAAAGAAACAAGAAAAATAGTTTGAAATCTGTGAAAAAATAAGCCCAAAAAAATTCAGTCCCAAGTTTTGCCAGTTATGACTGATTTATTGACCAATTTTATTCTATCTTCACATAGGTAGGGACGGGTATGCATTCTCCAGGATGTAGAGGTTACAACAAAATCAGAAAAATAATCTCCCTCCCCCCCAAAAAAAAAATTGAGGACATAGATGAGTCACAGATAATACCATTAGACAATGTATTTGTGTGATATATAACAAAATAGAGCATAATAACATACTTACTCATTATTATTTGTTATTATGTATTTCTTAGCAATGCAATAAAGGCACCAGCTGCATATCCACTTTGTGGACACTTCTTGCCACTATTCTTCTTTGTGCATCGTACAGATGTTTGCATCTCTCTATTACTGCATTATCCCTCAGTCCCAAGTAATAGGAACTATTCTCCTTATCAACAAAACGTTCTTCTTTAAAAAAAAAATTGTCTAAATTTCATTTATGAAAATATTGGGATGAGGTTATCATGATGCTGAAGCAAATAAGTTGGAAAATTGTTTAACATTTAATATTAATTTTCACATAATTCATGTATATTTTCGCCCAGCCGTAGCTTATACTCTCATTTACAGCCCAGGCTGTAGCAGTGCAAGTGCTAAAGCAAAAGATATACAAGGAACTTTCATCTCTGCCAGTGGTTAAGGAGGCCCAATGCTAAACAGAACACATGTGTTGGAGTTTTATTGATTTATTATGGCTAAATTTTAAACAAAAAGTTCTTGAAATATTAAAACTCTTTAACAGTGTACATCCCTGTCTCACCCTACACATCCCTGTCTCACAATTGCATTCACATCACTGTCCCACACCACACATCACTGTCCCACACCACACATCACTGTCCCACACCACACATCACTGTCCCACACCACACATCACTGTCCCACACCACACATCACTGTCCCACACCACACATCACTGTCCCACACCACACATCACTGTCCCACACCACACATCACTCTCCCACGGTACACATAGTAATAAACTAAATTCTAAACGCACAGTATTTATCACATTAATTATAATTTATACGGTAATGATAATCGTATAAATTACAAATTATGAACATGGCAGGTCATTGGAGGGTCAGTGATCGTAGGCTGCTGCTGGAGGTGGGAGATCGTAGGCTGCTGCTGGAGGTGGGAGATCGTAGGCTGCTGCTGGGGGTGGGAGACCGTAGGCTGCTGCTGGGGGTGGGAGGACCGTAGGCTGCTGCTGGGGGTGGGAGACCGTAGGCTGCTGCTGGGGGTGGGAGACCGTAGGCTGCTGCTGGGGGTGGGAGACCGTAGGCTGCTGCTGGGGGTGGGAGACCGTAGGCTGCTGCTGGGGGTGGGAGACCGTAGGCTGCTGCTGGGGGTGGGAGACCGTAGGCTGCTGCTGGGGGTGGGAGACCGTAGGCTGCTGCTGGGGGTGGGAGACCGTAGGCTGCTGCTGGGGGTGGGAGACCGTAGGCTGCTGCTGGGGGTGGGAGACCGTAGGCTGCTGCTGGGGGTGGGAGACCGTAGGCTGCTGCTGGGGGTGGGAGACCGTAGGCTGCTGCTGGGGGTGGGAGACCGTAGGCTGCTGCTGGGGGTGGGAGACCGTAGGCTGCTGCTGGGGGTGGGAGACCGTAGGTCTGCTGCTGGGGGTGGGAGACCGTAGGCTGCTGCTGGGGGTGGGAGACCGTAGGCTGCTGCTGGGGGTGGGAGACCGTAGGCTGCTGCTGGGGGTGGGAGACCGTAGGCTGCTGCTGGGGGTGGGAGACCGTAGGCTGCTGCTGGGGGTGGGAGACCGTAGGCTGCTGCTGGGGGTGGGAGACCGTAGGCTGCTGCTGGGGGTGGGAGACCGTAGGCTGCTGCTGGGGGTGGGAGACCGTAGGCTGCTGCTGGGGGTGGGAGACCGTAGGCTGCTGCTGGGGGTGGGAGGACCGTAGGCTGCTGCTGGGGGTGGGAGGACCGTAGGCTGCTGCTGGGTTGTATCCATAAACTTCTTGATTGCATTCACTTACTTCCGGGTTCGAAGGTTGAAGATCCAGGAAATCTGGAAAGCAATGGGATCATTAAGTGAATGGTGGATATATATATATCAATAATTAAATTGCGTGTGTGTGTAAACGAATAAAGAAAAAGAATGTTGGAAAAGTTTGTCAAATGCTCAGTTACCTTCACCGTCATTGTAGGGTTGAAGTGACTAGCTTCAGGGAGGCCGGGGTACATGGGCGAACAACATACTGAACACGATGAACGATTCGCACACTTTTGACCATCTTTGGGTGGAATTGGGTTCTGGAAATTGGTACCACCACATTTCTCTGGGGCAGACATGTTGGCTAGAAGATCTGGAAAAATAACGGATCATTATAGAAGATTGATGGATAGATATTATTTTACACACACACACACACCACACACACACACACACACACACACACACACACACACACACACACATACTAGATGGGGTCTACGACGATGACTAGGATGACTTGGCTAGGTCTCTCCCTAACCCCTATCCCATGGCCCCCCTTTTTCACTTAATAAATTTTTACCATTCTTGTAACTATTTTCAATATGCACTGTCGTAATAATTATAAACATCTTCACACCATCTCCATTCCAACTGTACACCCTCCCTCTTTTTCACACATCCATACATTAAAACATTGGTTGTAACCATGATATATATGTACTTCCGCCTACAGTTTAGACCTATTGTCTTGTGTATGACCCTCTGTCCTGCGTGACAGAGGATACCAGCATTATCCTCACTTCAGTAAGACTTAATCTAAATCCTCAGATAAGGAAAAATTGTAATTAATTTTGTCAATAAAGATGTTAATAATAATAAATCCCTCAATCTATGCACACCCTGCCCATCACCCCCTTACATTCCCTACCTATCTATTCCTCATACACACCCTCACTATCTCCCTCCATACCACCCTCGCAGTCTTCCCCCACATACACCCTCCCCATCACTCTTAGCACAACAGCCTGGTCTCCAACACTCATCCACCGACTTTGTGAAGAGGGTGCATAGGGCCCATTATATATAGACAAACATCACACACACTAAACTTTAAAAGCAACTTGGTTGACATCTTACCTGAATTCCTCTTGTTCTGTGCATTTATGGATCCATCGTACTGGCTCTCCAGCCAAGCGTCAGCTGGCTCCCGGTGCTTCAAGAGGTCCATTCCTGGCGTACAGATATTGTTAGAGATATAAAACATATACAATGTATAATGACTGTGTTCATAACACTGAAAACATAACAATTATAATACAATTATCAATTATATAATACGAAACGTGGAAACTTTGTATTATCTTCACTTACCTGCAATTTCCATATCTGGAGGCACCCTCAAGACGCCGAGCAGCCTGAGGGAACCAAACATAACCAAACAAAGACCACCAGACCAGGCCACTATGGCCAGCGCCCCCACTATGTTCCAGGCGAGGACCTCCGCGCTGCCCCCGTACACAATGCCACCATCCTGGAAGAGGGCCACAGCAACCAGCCCCCACAACCCACCTCCCATGTGCACAGCCACAGCATCAAGTGGGTCGTAAACAGTGGAAGAAATATTAATTAACTTTACACTCAAACTCAAGAATCCCAATATGCACGTACACTTTGAAGTAATATGAAAAGAGAATAATATTTAAGTATTTTCTTTACATCTACAGAACATAACATTAGGTTAAATATTTAAAATTCAAGTTAGATAAAACTGGCTGCTTGTGTTTTCTTAAGACAAAGTTAAGAAAACTGAGCGGCGATAGAATCTGTGACGTACCCTTCAACTTGGGCAGAAGGGTATGGATGGCGAGGAACACTGATCCACCCACTGTACCAATGACACAGGCACTCCATGGCTGGACAACGTTGCACCCGACACTGATTGACACCTGTCATGGAAATATGTCCTTAAGCATTGGATAAACAAACTCACATACATATTGCAAGTAACGGTATTTTGATAAGAAATTAGTTATGTTATCATAATACTAAATTAAGTTTAAATTAAATGTCCATCCATGAAAATTAACAGCTAGCAGAGTCCATCACACTAGCACCAGATGGACTCCCGGCCACACAGTGCAGAGCGGTACTTACCATGCCAGCGAGAGAACCATTAAGGGCCATTAGGAAGGACCAGAGGGACTCCCTCCTAGAATGATTCATCAAGAGCACAGCGATGCCTCCTGAAGAGGCCGATATCGCAGTGTTGAAGACAACCTTGGCAATGGCTACAGCATCAACCTCGTGGCTGATGGACGCTTGGAACCCTCCGTTGAAGGCCAGGAACCCGAAGAGCAGGATTAAGAATCCCTGAGCTGCCAGCTGGAAGTTCAAACACAACTTTACACCTCCACCTTGACGTGTAATATTTGTATTAAACATGATATTCCACTAAAATTATATATTGCTTCATGACCTCATATAATAACACATATTACTTATGTTCTATGAACATACCGGCACAGTGTGTCTACGTATCTCCTTGCCCTTGGGTCCGAAGCGACCGATTCTGGGCCCAAGAATTACAGCCCCGACAAGAGCTGCCACGCCCCCTGTGAGGTGGACGACGCCGGAGCCACCGAAGTCCTGGTAGTATTAAGTCTTGAGCCAGCCAATATCTGACCAGGTCCAGTGTGACACCACAGGGTACACCACACCTGTACAAACACAAATATTATCATAACACGGTACACCACAGCTGTACCAACACACAAACATTGTCATATCCAGGTACACCATAGGGGCTGTCTTACATATGCCAGCTGTGCAAATGTTAGTCTCCTCTTATGAATTTTGAGACACAGAAACAGAGATAAAGAGAATCGGATTCCTTCCACCCACCAGACAGCATGACGGAGCAGATGAGGTAGGCGTTGAAGGCACACCGCTCAGCCATCGACCCGGAGACTATGGTGGCAGCTGTGGCAGCGAACGCGAACTGGAACAACCAAAAGACCAGGCGCTCGTCCGCCAGCCCGTATGTCCAATCGCCCATGCCAGAGAAACTGTTTCCTCTTCCAAATGCCAGCTGGAACCCTACCAGCAAGTACGCTGTGGCACTTATGACTGGAGAGAGCAATAAGGTAGATGTTTAGTACAGGAATAAGCACTAAAAGAAGTGATGGAGACAGTACTGGAAAGAAGTAATTAAGGCGGGCCAGGGAAGGATTAAAGAGGACGATATGGTAGTAGAATTTTTATGATTTCAAAATTATGCATAACACCTGCAGACTTGGGTTTGGAAAACCAAATATACATTTCTCAAGAAATGGGCGAGAACTTCACATATTAAAAACGAAGGCGGGTGTTTGATTACTTACCAATAATGTGCAAGTTCTTGAAAAGAATGTTGGCAGTGTTCTTGGACGTTACGTATCCTGCCTCAAGCAACGTGAACCCCGTCTGCAACACTGTTGGAAAAAATACAAATTGTATATCAAATTCATTTAAAGCATGTTAAAAATATTTCCAGAATAGAGAATACCTGTATTTAATTACTGAATAAATACTTTATTTCTATATATAACAGAATGTATGTCGGTCTCCTAGTCCTTTAGTCGATAGTTTGATGCAAGTGATCCATCTCCTTTCTTAAAAATTGGTACCACATTAGCAACCCTCCACGACTCTGGGACTCTGCCTGACTATTGATTTATTAAATATGGTAGACAGTGGCTCCCAAAGCTCCTCTTTGCATTCTTTAAGCACCCTGGCAAACACTTCATCCGGCCCTGGGGATTTGTTTGGTTTGAGTTTTACTGTTTGTTTAATAACATCCTCCCTGGTAACTGCTAAACTAGTCAACCTGTCCACGTCCCCACCCACATAGACTTGTTCGGCTGAAGGCATGGTGTTAAGTTCCTCTTTAGTAAATAGAGATAAAATATTTATTAAAAATACTACTCATCTCCTCGTCATTATCCGTTATCTGACATGTCTGTTTTTAATGGACCTATACTTTCCCTAGTCTGTTCGATATAAACTGAAAAAACTTTAGAATTTGTCTTTGCTTGCCCTGCTATGCGAACTTCGTAGTTTCTTTTCGCTTTCCTTATCTCTCTCAAGTATTTCTAACCAGTTGTACGAATTCCTGTTCTAAACTGACTTCCCCATTCTTAATCCTTTTGTACCACGCTCTTTTTACCTATAAGGTTCTTCAGATCCTTTGTTATCCACTTTGGATCATTATTATTCGAGCTATTCAATTTTTTTGGTATACTACGTTCCTGGGCTTCGCTTAGAATATTTTTAAATAGGTTGTCATGTTCACAGAAAATGGTACCATCCGTTTTCTATGTGCGGCGGCTGAGACGCCAGTAAGGGAGGTAAACAAGAGCGTACAGGACGCTACCAGCTTGGAAGCTGCTAGTCATGTATCGGTTTAAGTATTAAGTCAATAACCAAGCCATGGCTTTATATCAACCCTACAACCAAGACTTCATCAGTAACACACACCACCACAGTTATATTTTGAATCCACATCGAAAACCCCTTTTACGTCACCTATCGCTGGGCTCACGTCCAGCTCCAAGACCGGCCCACACTCCATACCCAAGATTCTCCAATCTATTTGACCCAAAAAATTTCTTAGGCTATTGAAATTAGCTTTTCGAAATCGGGTACTTTAACAAAATTTTCTCCTACAGATCTATTCCATTCTATGCTAAATCTGATTTCTTTATGATCACTGTTCCCTAGCTCACTCCCTATTTTGATGTCCTTAATTTGTGTTTCCCTGTTAGTTAACACTAAATCTAAAATATTATTTTCCCGCGTTGGTTCCTTAATTGTGTTGCGAAAGAAAGCAATCGTCAATTAATTATAGAAAATCTTCTGCTTCATTATTCCCCGTTTTATTCAACCAGTTTATTCCACTAAATTTAGTCACCCATGACAAACTTTTCGATCTAGATATTTCATCCCATTGATGCTTTGCTTCCATTCTGTCTAAATTTGGTGGCCTATATATAACTCCTATTATAATATTATTTGCTTTTTCGTTTAATTCTATCCAAATAGTTTGTGTGGGGCTCAGATTTGATTCCCTCTTTGAGACTACATTTCTAATTGTCCCTAACGTATATGGCTACTCCCCCTCCTCGTCTAATGTGTGAAATGGTTTAAATCCATTTATTTGATATTCTGCAAATAGGTCTCTTTTTCTACATTCATCCACGTTTCGGTAAGCACAATATCTATTTTTTTCTGTGCAAACAAGAGCCTTTTAATTGGTTTATTTTATTTCTTAGACTTCTATTGTTAGTGTAATACACCCTAAGTGAATTGTTATTTCGAGGCCCTTCTCTTTCCCTGATCATTTTGCCAATTCCTTTCTCCCACAAACGCATACTTTTATTACCTCCTTCCTCCAAATCAATTCCTATACCACTATCTACTAACAGTTTAAAAACAAACGCCTCTAACCACTGGTTCCAACGAGTTCGCAACATCTACCACCCAAGCCCTCGATAGATGCACCCCATCCCGAGCATACATTTCACTTCTTCCATAGAAGTGTTCCCAGTTGTCTATGAAAGATATTGCATTAGACTTGCAATTTCTTTCCAGCCGGCAATTGACCCCAAGTGCCCTCGACATCCATTCATTTCCCACTCCCTCTCTTGGAAGAATGCCACGTATGATCGGGATTCCTCCCTTGCTCCTAACTAATTCTATGGCTGTCTTGAATCTTTGAATTAGTTCCTCACTGCTAACACGCTCAACATCATTACCCCCTGCACTAATACAAATAATGGGTTTGTTCCCATTTCCCGTCATATTCATGTTTCCAACAATATCACCAATTCCAGCTCCCGGATAGCAAACCCTTAACCTGTTCCCCCTATCTCTGGCACAAAAAGTTCTGTCTAAATACCTCACCTGGGAATCTCCCACAACCAAACTTTGCTTCGTTCCTCCCTTTTCCTTTTGAGCACTTTGTGGAACCTGCGCTTCAATGCTCCTCGTTGCTTTGCCTTTGCCTCCTCGTTGAACTACAGGTTCACCACAGCACTCGTCCTCTAACACATCAAATGCGTTAGGAGTCCTTAGGCTATTAGTTGTCGGTTTTGCCAAGGTCTTCTTAAGACCCCTGTCCTTTACAACTTGCCAAGACGGTCTTTTTAATACTGGTCGCCTCCTTTATTTCTTCCTGATGTTGTTCAGCTGTCGTACCTCCTCCCATAGCGAATCCAACTCCGTCCTCAGAGCTCCAACTAGATTCATCAGTTCCTTCACTAATCCTTCCATTATTGCTGTAATAATGTTACTACAATCGGAGCTCGAGCTAACACAACCTCTCACACTGTGGTCCGGTTATTGTGCTGGACCATACAAATACCCGTTACAAAAGTTATAGCTATTATTACTGCAGCTTTCAGGTCTCTGGGCCTTTTTCTTCTAAATTTGAAATAATTTCTTAATTTGTATGTTTCTAATAATTGCATTAGACAATCCCAAAGCCAAAATCGGGTTTTTTTCCTGCAAGCCTCATTGGCCAATCAATGTCATGTTTACCAACTCCAACATTTTTTTTTTTTTTTTTATTTATAAAAGTACAATATACACAATAAAAGATACAAAGCCTGACAAAGTACATAGTAAAGAACCCAAAGAACTCTTAAGACAACAAACATTATACAGAACAAATGCAAGAGCATGAAGACTTTCCTTTTTTTTTTTTTTTTTTTTTGTACAAGAATACATGAAAAAGAAATCCAATCATGCATAACACAAGATCCACATGAGTAACACAGAGAACACAAAGGCTCACACAGAGCAGCTACACATAATAAGCCAGCGGCATAAAAAAAAAAAAATTAACAAGGGAAAAATTACATGAAGCATGACGGATAAAAGTGCCCAAAAGGGCCACACACACAAGGCAGAAGCCCACATAACCAGGAGCACAGCTCCGGAGCACGCAGGAACCGGTGGAACAAACGAAAAGATACATACACATACACACCACAAAAAACGCCCACACAAATAAACAAACGCACACAAAAAAAACGGCGGAACACGCAGGATCCGGCAAAGGAACACGAAACACACACAACAAGGACACACAAGGAGCAACACAAAAGCACAGCGCAGGCAAACACACACAACGCACCGCCGAGGAAGCCCTCAGGGGGCAGGGGGAATACCCACAACCCAAACGCCCAAATGACCCAAGAAGCCCTCCCCCCCCCCCCAAATCCATCGACACCACACCAAAACACTAATCAAACCCCCGACCCCCTCCAACCCCAAAGCATCACCCTGAACATACGCGTCAGTGAACCAATCGGCAAACCTCACCGGAAAAGCACGCCGCAACCACCACCATGTGAAACGCAAACGCCCCCGCAGAAAACCCAGAATCCGGCGAACCCCATAACCCTCCAAACGCCCAACCCACACGCAAAACACATAATCCGCAATCAAGACACTCGGAGTGTTCCGAAGCCGCCCGGAGCCCTGAGGAAACGAAAGAAACAGGAACCGTAAAACATCCCCCTGAAACCCGAGCCCACAGAACACCGCAATCACATCACGCAACCAAGCAACTAAACCCTGTACCCCCTCACAAAAATAACACACATGTAACTGCGTCTCAACCAATCTACAATGTGCACATGTCGCGGAAGAACGCAACCCAAGCATACACAAACGATCATTCGACGGCAAAGACTCGTTCAGCATCCGAAAAAGAAACTCCCGCTGCTGCGGAGCCAAATGCCGCCCACCCAAGACCGACCAAATCCCCCCCCCCAATCCCAGCATGGAAACAAACCCTCAACCCGATGGCTCACACGACGGAGAACCCCATAACCCCCCCGACACGACAGGGACAAAAACCCTGGAACATGACAGAGCTTCCGCAGAATCCCAACTGCCCACGAATACACAGCAGGTGTACAAAAGGCGACCTCACACCCAGCCCCTAACTCAAGCAAATAGCTAAACCGAACAGAACAGAAATAAATCCCAAGCGCACCGAGGCCCCCACCCACCCCCAAATACTGACGCAACGACACCCAAAACAAAGCCAATGCCTTGGTAAAAACATCAGGGATGCCAACACCCCCTTCCTCCACCCACAAAACCATGGAGGAGCGACGAACCGGATGATACTTCCCACACCACACATACCGATAGACTCTGCACTCCAACCTATGAGCACGCTGCCGATCCAGGGGGAAACACTGAGCCAAAAACCACACCCTCGGAAGAACTTTGCTAGTAACAACAATCGCCCACTGATAAACCGTCAATGGACGCGAGGATAACAAACCAACCGCCACCTCAACCGACCGAGACACCGCATCCCAATTCCACTCCAAGGATTGGGCATACGAGCTAAACCAAGTAATTCCGAGAACCCGAAGCGACCTGACCACTGGAAACCACGACCCCGCCCACACCGAACGGGAGGTCCAGCTCCCCAGCCCCATCAGACAGGACTTATCCCTATTAACAAGGGCCCCAGTGGCCAGCTCAAAACGCCGAACAAGGTCCTGAACCGCAACCACAGAGCCATCAGTCGCCACAAACAGAACCGTATCGTCAGCATACCCACAGATCGGTAAACAGAGACCAGCAGGCAGCCTCGGAGGAACCACCAAAGCACATGACTTAACCGCACGAAACAAAGGCTCCTGAAAAATAACATAAAGGAGCATAGATAAGGGACACCCTTGCCGCACCGAGCGGCGAACGGCAAAGGGGGCACTAAAAAAAAACATTAATGCACACACATCTATGACAGCGGGCATACAACATACGAACCCAAGAAAGAAACAACGGAGGAAACCCGAACCTCTCCATAGCCTGCAGCACAAAGCCCATCGACACACGGTCGAATGCTTTCGACCAATCTAAGCTGAGCATCGCCGCAGGTAGGCGAAGCTCAGAGGCACACAGAAGCACATCACGTAAAAGAGCATTGCACTGAAGCAAAGACCTACCCGGAATGCCACAAAATTGCTCAACCGAAACCACAGAACCAATAACATCCCGACACTGACCTGCCAGCAACTTCGAGACAACCTTATAATCAACATTTAACAGGGTGATCGGCCTCCAATTCGACAGAAAACGCAAATCACCTGGCTTCGGAAGCAACCTCACAACCCCATCATAATGGGATGCGGGTAAGGAACAGGTCAGGAAACAAAATCGCACCACCTCCGAAAAAGCCTCCCCAATCACATCCCAGAAAGTCGCATAAAATTCCACAGGGAGCCCATCCGAGCCAGGCACTCTGCCGGAACGGAAAGACCGCACCACATCCCAGAGCTCAGCTGACGACACGTCCCTCGCCAAAGCGGAACAACCCACAGCCGACAAACCAGGAGAGCAGTGACGCAAAAAGAAAGCGGCCAAATCCTCATCCACCCCTACCTCCCCATACAGCGCTCCCAATTCCTGCTGCACATACAACAGGACCCCATCCATGTTAGACAAAACAGAACCGTCCGGACGCTGGAGACCAAGTGAAAAGAACAGAGTCCCGAAGGGCTTTCTCCTTTCGCAAAAGAAAAGGAGAAAGCCGTTCACCAGACACACGCTCGTCAACATGAGCCCGCACCCGAACCCCTTCTGCCAACTCCTCCCGCAAACCACAAATGCGCTCCTTTCACACCGAAATAGCATCAAAACAATCAGCCCCATCATTTAGCAACACATACAACAGAGTCAACCGCGCCTAAAGAAAGCGCAACAAACGAAACCGCCCCGCCGTCTCACGCCTCGCAACCACAACAAAAAAGGACTTGCATTTCACCTTGCACCACTCCCACCAGTCCAACACAGACGAAAACTCGCACTTGCGAGCAACAAGCCCCACCCACCACCCACGAAACGCCTCACGCACCCAAGGACAACGCAACAACCGACAATTCAACTTCCACCAACCCCTCCCCACACGAACCTGACTATGAACAGCAACACGCACCACAACCAAACAATGATCAGAAAAGGCAACAGGAACTGTACGAAACGCAAAAACAGAGCCCTCCCGCCCATGAACATAAAAACGATCCAGCCTGGAACACGCCCCTCGCGCAGCAAAGGTGAATTCCAAATCGCCCCCAAACATGAGAGCAGCATCACGAAACCCACAACTCTGTAAAATGGAGACCAACGCCCGAGAAACATTCTGCGGATGCGCACTATTGCAATCCCGTGCAAGAGTGACACAATTAAAATCACCCCCAAAAACCATGTCCCTTGTGTCATGACGCAAGAAGTGTAACAGCCCACCCTAGAAAAACTCCTCCCTCTCCTTGCGACGCGCCGTGCCAGAAGGAGCATACACAGTCAATAAGGGAATCTCCACCCCGAGGTACCGCACACGAGCGAACAACACCCGGCCATCTTCATCCATCTCCGTGTGAAGCACGGAAATGGACGCCCTCCGGGAGAACAGCATCAGCATGCCCCCAAAGGACATCCTCGGCGGATTAAGCACTACATGAAAATCATCAGTCAACCCAGACAAAGCACTAAAGTCACGCACATTATGCTCCTGAATAAAGGCTACATCTACACGTTGCTCACGAAGCACAGCCACCAAGCCCATCTGTACAGCCAAGTCACGCAATCCACGCACATTCAGCATAGCACAAGTCAGAGAGGGCGCCATCAGGAAGGCAATGAGGACCCCACCAACCCCACAGCCCCCGTAGAAGGTGGAGCAGAGCCCCCCCACATGGGAGGCAGTAGGAACAGTAGGCGCACCATCTGGCAACCCTGCAGAGGGCCCACAGGAACGTCGGCGCTCGCACACTTTGTAGACTTTGTAAACTTCAACGTCAGCGCATCCCGTCCAGGACCTTCCACACCAGAGGACACCACCCACTGATCAACCGCAACTGCTTCTGGGGCGTCCCTGCCCCCAGAGGGGGCCCCGAGTGCAACAGACCGCATCAGGCCACCAGAGGGAGGAGGTTTAAACAAAGGAAATGGTACTACTAGCTTCAGCATATTTAGAATATTTTCACATGGCAAGTTTTTTATTTTTTCTTTATTTTTACATGCAAGCATGCAAGATAGACAATAAATACAATAAAATATCAGGGAAAACAAAATACAGAAGCTACCGGCCAGAAGGTAGCTTCTGGCCGGTAGCTTCTGGCCGACAGCACAGGACAATAATTAGCAAAAATGGAGGAACAGTATACATAAAGACAAAGAACAAAAACAATAACAAACAAGCAAATAATGTAAGCAAATAAACAAAACAAAACACCGGCCAGAAGGACCGACAACAAAACACATCAAAATTTAGAAAATGAAACATAACACAAGACAATGCACACAAACAAATCACAAATATAAACAAAGGGAAAATTAAAAATAAAACAATACAACATGGTAATACAAGGTAATACACGAAGAGAATACCCACTCTGCAAAACACCGGCCAATCAGCGGACATACTTGCCCGGGAACAAAGCCCGGGGGAAACGCACATTGAACACCTCCCAACGTAACCACCCCCAAGGGTCTCGTACACCCACCGGGGACGCCATGTCATCCGGAACCCTAGCTACAAACACTCGCAAGCAGGGGACCAAAATGGTATCTTTCCTGACGCGAGTAACTGCCACAATCCCCCACATCAAGGGAACACCCCCCACCATGAAATTCCCCCGGCTCATCATTCAGCAGTAACTCGGCAATCGCCGACCAGTGACCCGGTGGCATCACCGACGCCGGCAAAACGTCCCCCAGGTCCCCAACACACACCCTCACAAGAGGGGGTTGGACATGGGACACCACCACCGGGGCACCAGCTGCCACGGGCACACCACCAGACGACTGCAGGGAACCAGGGCGGCGCGTATCCTTCCGTAATGTCACAACCAGGCCACGCCCAGCACCAGCAACCACACCATCCCTGGGAGCGGGAGCCACCACCTCCCACTGCGGAGAATCCCCAGGCGGAGAAGGAATGGAAGGCACCCTCGAGACCTGGGCACCAGCAACAGCAGGCACATGAACCTCTGCCACCACCAACCGTGGAGACAGCGACACATCCGGTTCCACACCGTCAACTCCCAAGGACCCAGTCACCGAATTCCCCAACATCGGCCCAGGCAGACGACGAACGCCTGGAATGCTTGGGCTCCGGGCGGAGATCGTCAGAGTCGGAAGCGGACCCAAAAACACGGGTCCCACCAGCTGGACGAACAGACGCCCGACGCAGAACGGCAGCAGCCTCCACCACAGGGGGAACTGGCTCACACACAGCAGGCGGCTCCGCAGCCACCCCAGCACCCAGCACATCCGGGACCCGAGGCGAGAACACAGGGCCAGGCGCAGCAGCCGAAGACGAGGGAGAAGACGGCGGCGCGTGGCAATGATCACTAGGAAGGCCTTCAGGAGCAGCGGAGACAGTGACAGGAGCACGTAGACCATCCGATGGCACTGAAAGACCCGGAGGAGAGTCTGTAACAACCGGAGGAACGTCTGGCGACGTAGGGGAAGCCGCATCTGCTAACTGAACGCTCGCCTCTTCATCCCCGGAGACCTCCTCCAGAGGGCGCGGTGGGAAATCTTCTTCCCGGAACAAGTTGACCGGAGCAACCGAATCCGCAGTGCATCCGGCAGCCTGATGCCCCAACAAGCCACACCGGAAACAAGTACGGGGTTGCCGGGCATAATACACCCGCACGTAGTACCCTAAAAGTCGGACAGAGGATGGAATGTCCGACCTCAGGCGCATCCCGAGGGTACGAATGTTCGTCTTCAACCCCGCATATTTTCCAGAAGACTGCTTGTGCATCCTCACACTGACGACGGAGCCAAATCTCTGGAAGAAACGCCGGAGAAGGGACTCGGGGAATTCCATGGGGGCCCCCATGGATGCTCACATACGTCACGGACCACTCAGATCAGATATGGCCACAGAACCAGTGCCATCCAACAACTTCAAGGTACGGCCCTCGTACCGCAGGAGAAATCCACGGTACGCCTCCTCGCCCACAAACTTGATGATCACCCGGCGAGCAGTCACCAGCTCAACCCAGTAGACCTCCTCGACCGGGACATGTAGCACGTCACACATGACCTGCTCAATGAGAGGATACCCTGCACGGCAGGTAAACTCCAAACCCACGGAGTTTACCCTCTCAACAGCGGGAAGATGACCGCTCATCGTAAAAGCGCCACGTCAACACCAGGCAGGGACAGCGGGGATGTAGACACCCACCCCCTGCTGGCGAAAACTGCAACCTCCCCAAACTGCCGGAGCGGTCAGACGACACGTCTGCACCCTACGGCAACTCAGGTGGGATTCCTCACATGGCAAGTGGTGTAATGCTAATGCAACTATTCACCTGTCATAGGCATGATAAACATTAGTCATGATTCCTAATAAAGGCTACATGGCCAATACCCACTAAATGGTAGATTGAATATTCTAACAAACGATATGTTTCATTACTGGAACTAATGGGTACATAATTTTGCTTTATAATTAACAAGGTGTAAAACAGCATGGCTGCCGGCCGCATTTAAGGGCCATTACGCTCCCTGCACTTATGGTAATAATCCCACTATTTTCAAAATTACAATAGGAGGCTAAAACATGCTTGGCCTAAACCATCTACATTCACACTGTTACGGTATGACTCCTGGTCTCTGTTAACACATCTCTGGGTCAAGCAACTGCAAGCAACATAATGTGTATTTCCATTATCTCGCTTCATCGTCAAGGTTGCCGATCGCTAATCCCCGGCATCGGGTAAAGGCGCTTCAAGCGGCTAACACTACCACCTTGCTTCATCAGGCTACGCTAAACGACGTGCCTTTACACGTATATACATGTTTCATTGAATGACTGCATATTTTGTGTAATTTTCTTGTTTACGGCTTCTATCCCTCTGACGAGTGCTCTTGCATCTTGGTTTAATTGGAAGAGGGCTTCTCCAAAAAGTCCTCTCGTTCGAGGGGAATTAAAAGATGTAAATACTGCAACTGTAGAATGTGTTGCTTATTATAAAATAAGTTCATGATTCCTTATCACAAAATAAGGACACGTTTTCTAGCAAACGTGACCTAACAAAAGCTTTCCGTTCCATTTATCTATTTTTCCTTTTTCTTTCTATTTTCTCTTTCGTTCCCTTGCTATCCTCTTCTTATTCCTATTACTATCCCCTTCTCATTCGGTGGTTATAAATAGGAGCTGCCTCATATGAGCCAATGGGCCCTCTGCAGTTCTTATTCCTACTACTATCCCCTCTACTACACCTTGCCTTTCGTACCTTTAGCCTTGCTCCTCACCTCCTGCCTATTTATTGCCTTCATCACCTTCCATCATCACAATCGACTTGAGAATGGTCCAGGACGGACCGAAACGACGTAGTCAGTTCGTCTTCTAGTGTGGGGTCTGGTTAACTTTCAGGGCATTTTAAGTTCCAGGCGTGATGTGCCTTGGAGCAATTTGGGCACTTTGCTTGGGCAGGAGGGGGGAGGGGTTTGCCATGTGTTTGTCAAGGCTTATTTTTGTTGTGGGGCTGACTGCAGACTCCACACCTCGCTGGGCGTTGGCAGCCATCTTTGTGATGTCCAAATCTGACATCTGAAGCATCTTAAGGGCTCAGGGGTGTAGAGCCTGTGTTGGATCATGCCCCAGATTCCAAGGTAAAGTTTCTCCGGGATCCGTCCTCTTACTGTGAGAAGGACTTCTTGGGTTTCCTGCTTCGTGGTTTTTACCTCTGCTGACACCACACAGTTCAGCTTTTCGAGATTATCTAGTTCCATATGCAAGAAATGGTGGAGGACAATGATTTTTCTTAATTTGTCCTCTGGCTTGAGTTCCTCACACTTTCTGTAATTTTTCAGAATCGCTACAGCTGACTCGTCTTTGGGCCTCAATATATTCTCTGAGGTTTGGCTTTGCTCTGATCTGGAGCTGGGGGTACTCCTTTTAAAGGTACACTACAGTGGCGTAGGAAGACTTACCTTCAGTATGCTGGACCTTGAAGACTGGTAGTGCAGATTTAGTCTGAGGAGCTGGAGTGCTTGTAGGTAGATGGGTCGTCATAGTGGTTCTTCCTGTTTGCTTTAGTCACGAGAAGCGAATCGCCATTACTTTCGGAACTTGCACTGAAGAGATTCTTTTATTACTGGGCGCAGCAACTTTAGTTCTCACAATTCATTTGGTAGTCCATTCTGACGGTCAAATGCTTTCTAATGAGTGATGTCTGTTGAGTGAAGGTGATGCTCGAAGCGTCTGCACTGTTTTCCCTGTATCCGTCCGACGGGGGGTGTCCACCTCTCCCTCGATTGATTGCTAAAGATTAAGCCACCCATGAGGTGGCACGGGTATGACTAGCCCGTAAGTGGTACAATTTTTTTTGTTCAGTAATTCTTTTCAATATTCTGATGTTGCATTTAATCGTCAAGCTGTTATCGCGGGGAGGATACTGCTCGAGTCTTTGAGGGTTTTTTGACGAGGAGAGTGGCTGTGTTGATGGCTTCAGGGTGGCCACTGCAAGATACAGGGACACTCTTAAAGCTCTTCTAAGGTCGTTGGTTGCTTCACATTCCAGAAGATAGTGAAGTAATGGCTTTTCTGTGACTGTTTGGCAGAAAATGCACTCTCTATCGGGGTTCACCAATTTCCCAGTTGCATCTGTAACCTAGACGTAGTGTATATAACCTAACTGCTATTTCCCTGTGGATTCCTTTTGGGATATTTAGCTTTTCTAATTTGGTTGCCTGAAGATGCCATATTGCAGAGTGCGAACCTTCAGCTATTCTCTGGTGTAGATAGGCTTTGTTGAGCGAGTTTTTTAGGGGGTTTGTTCTCTAGGCTGGGTTGAATTGTTTTATCACTGGATGACGAGTTGCAAATTTAGCCATTTCATCAGCTTTCTCATTTAATGGCATTCCAACATGGGATGGGATCCAGTTTAAGGTTATGTTGAGTCCTTTGCCTTTAGCGACTGTTAAGATAGAAAATGGTAGTAATTATTTCCACATTATCTTTCCACTGTTTTTGTCCTAATATTTGAAGTGCAACTTTCGAGTCTGTGAGATTGCATTTTGGTGTTTTGTCCAATCACATATGTGAATGCCTGTTGTATGGCAAACAGCTCAGTTTGGGTTGATACTAGTCCTTCCAGTCTCCAATATGCCTGTACGCTGGCCGTGCAAAGAGCAGTGCCAGCACTCTCATTATGTCAACCGATCCGTCTGTGAAGATGTGGGTGGCTCCTGCTACTGTAATGCTATAAATTTGCTTTTCTATTATGCGCCTTAGGATGGTTGGATCATAGTCGGCCTTTTTCATTGGGAGACTTTCTATTACTATTTTTCCACTGTTGGTGGGATAGATTTCTGAGTGCAGGTGCGGCATAGTCGATCACTGATCTGACTGCCTGTACATAGTATGTGCGAAGGACTTGCAGATTGGCTCCTCCAGAGGGGGAGGTTAGCGACCCGAGGATTGCCGTCCGGTCCGCAGTTCGTTCTCTTAAGTGACCGACCTCATCATTAAAATTAATGAACAGGATTATTCCTATATACTGATAGGTGTCCACCCATTCAAATGGTTGACCCTGTACTGTGAGTTGGATGTTGGGCTTCGCTATTTTTATGGGCGTGGTTTTTGTCTTTGAGGGGTTGAATTTGATACCAATCTGTCTTGCCTCTTTACTGATGCAGTCTAAGCACTTGAGTGCAAGGTGCGCCTCATCCCTTCCTTTTATGATGATGACAAAGTCGTCCACGTAGTTAAGCAGCCTGCATTGATGTGGGAGTTTCAACCTCGTTATTCTTTCCAGTAAACAGTTGAAGAGAAAGGGGCTGAGAATACCTCCTTGCGGTGTACCATTTTCATGTCTTTTGTATTCAGAGACTGTGCCATGAAGTTTTACTCTTGCTTCTCTGTTTGAGGCCGTTTTTGGTCCAGGAGAGGCCTTTGACCTCTTTGTCGATGAGGCAGCAGAGAATAGCTGGGGTGCTAGCCAGTTAAAAGGTTTTCTCGAGGTCCAGGAATATCAGCATTCCTGGTCTGTCATTAAAGTGGGCTAACAGTTGTAATACATTCCACTGTGCCAACCCCTCTTCTATAGGCATACATATCATGATGAAGTTTAGGCATTTTCCACTCCAGTCTGTCGAGTCCCATTTTGTCAGCCGTCTTGGCTGCACAGCTTTAGAGAGAAAAGAGCCTGGGATTAGCTGGATTTTTGGGTTTTGGGATCGGCACTATATCTGCTCTATTCAAAGCTGTAGGTCTAGTTTGAAAAGTCCAGGCTAAATTAATTAACCTTAGGTATGCAGCGTGTCCCTCTGGGCCGAGGTTTCTAATAATTTTATAGGTTTTGTCGTCCCAGGGGATGTATCCTTGGAGATTTTCTTAGCCCAATGAGCTCATCCAGTGTGAAAAGGGCATTAGTGTCAGACTTCTGCATATGCTGTAAGGATTCTGTGCCACCTTTCTTCTTCTAATCCTGTCTGTACTGCTAATACATCTGGTGGAAGCTGATTGCTGGCTGCTCTTTCTGCAAACCTGGTTGCCAGTACTTTGGCTTCCTGTTGAGGATCCTTTGGGTGTGGAGCTTTAGGTGCTTTATTTCCTTTGGCCCGGTGGATTTGCTGCCACATCTCTCGGAGGTGTTCATTCAGATGTGAACACCATTACAGCCATTTTAGTTTTTATTAGTCTGGTCTCTCGTTGCACATGTTCTTTGACCTCACAAAGTAAGGTCCTGTTGCTGTCACTTGGCTGCTTTTTGTATAGCTTTCTTGTTCTGTCCAGTCTGAGTTCTTTGACACGTTTGCAATAGTATCAATGATCTTTATGGTGTCCAGTGGACTGTTTCAGTGGGATTGAGTGATTGGCTGCACTTTTGAATCGCTTTGACAAAATCTTGTTCGGCCTGATTAATGTCTTCGGGAACATCATAGTTTCTATGCCACTCTGAAATGAGGTTTTGAAATCGGTCCCAGTTTGCTAAAGCAAAGTTCCAGGCTTCAGATGGAGGCGGAGGTTTGGTGGGTAGATCTAAATTAAGATCAATTTGGACTCCATAGTGGTCGCTTGTGAGTGATGGTTCAACTGACCATGTTGCATCTTTTAGGGAGGCTGAAACGAAGGTAAGGTCTAATCTGCCTCATTGGATGTGGGTAGGTTCATTCTTGTTTAGGATTTGGAATTCTGGAAGCTGGTCTAGTAGATGTGCAATGTGAATGCCGGCCTCATTTGTTGTGTTAGAGCCCAGTGCCAATCGATGATGGGCATTAAAATCTCCACAAATGATTGATGTAGTCGCGTGTCCAATAAGAGATCCATTTCAGCATGTGGAGATCTGTAAACATTAAACACTTCAAGTTTGTTGTCTTAGCTCAATGGATACTTGCATTACCTCTGTCCCTGTTCCACAATCGGGTGGGCTAGTTATGGACTTGGAGATCAGGTCACATTTTACATAGATTGCACATCCCCTGGATTGCCCGTTGGTCCATGGAAGGAAGAAGCCTCGATAGCCTGAGATTGTTTGCATGTTGGCCCCCTCCTAACCACTCCACATACTGCGGTTACCTTGCTGCGTTGTGCAGATTCCTGTGTCAGGTTAGGTCTGCACTGGTGGGTTTTGACGGGTTCCTTCGGCATGGATATCCTACTCTCTTGTCGGGTCGTGGGTGCCGGGTTGTAAACCTGCTCGAACGAGGTGAACCTTGGACTTGACCGGCCTCCACGCAATCATTGGTGAATTTTGAGGGAAGTTCTCCCAAGAGAGGTGGTCACTGTGTCCCCCTCATCCTGGCCCATACGTCTGAGAGTTTGTTTCCCAGCAAGAAGCAAGACCAGGAATGAACAGGGTAGGAAGGATCCATCTCCTATCCGCCACGTTCCTGTGATCTCGTTCGGTTGTTTGTAAACCTTTGGTAGAAGATAAAGGTGTGGGATGGCAGATTCAAAGGCTACGTAAAAGTCCCTTGCCTTTGCTTGCATGAGCCCGCCATTCCCGTCTTGGGCTTTATTTTCAAAAAGCTTAAGGACTAGTTTCCTGCTCCTTGTTTGAGCGTTCTTCAGAGCAGCGTCTTGGTTTGTGATCCGGTGGTACGCCGCTGTGTCTGCCAGGTGTCGTTCCATTTCCCGTGTACAGTTATCCCGTCTCCAGACGACGATCGTGCCTCCCTTATTCGCGGGTTTAATAACGATGTCCGTTCTCGACTTCAGTGTCGCCAAGGCTTCCCTCTCCTCCCGGGGCAGGTTGCAGTTGTCTGCACTCCCTGTTCCGTACGAGGTCTTCCTTCAGGTTTTGTATCACTGACCTCAGTCCTACCAGGTTGTAATTCGGTTTCGAATTCGCGGTTTCGTTTCTCTTGGGTGGAGGTACCTAAGAGTTTAGTTTTTGGGGTTGCCCGTTGTAACTTGCCTTGCTCCGGCTGGAGGTTGCTCCAGACTTGGTTGATACTGTGTTCAAAGCTGTTGCCGAGGTCCTCAATGGTGGCCTTTCGTATCTTGCGTGCTGGAGGGCCTATCACAAACCTAAGACCCTTCTCCAGCAGTTTCCTTTCATACTGGGTGAGGGGGACTTCCGAGATGACCGTCTTAGTTTTCCCTTCCTCTGCTGTAGTTAACATTGTTTCCGTTTCTTCTGACGTCCATCGTTCCAATCTGCGTCTCTGCCTCCTTCCTGCTGGCCTCTGTTCGTGCTGTTCCGGTGTCTGATCTTGGTGTTCCCTGCATGACGTCTGTTGTCCTTGCCTCTGTTGTCGTACCTGCTCATGTCTTTCTTCTTTTGGAAAAAATTGTCCCCTATTGTTATAATTACCTTTATCGTTAGGGCGGTAGTTCTACCTAGGGAAGGGAGGGGGGTCTGTTTTTATTCCCTGTTTCCTAGATATCTGTCCCCGTTATTTCTTGGTGGGTTTTCCCACCCAACTCTGGATCTGTATCGATCCTTCCGCTTTTCCGTAGTTTGTCCACGAGTCATCTTTGGCATGTCTGTCTGGAAGGGCTCCTCCTCCGGTTTTCTGTGGCAAGGTTAGGGTTCCTACGTTTTTGGGGAAGGACAGGTTTGCTGGGAGGGGGGCAGATCTTGGTTAGGACGTAGGCTAATGTCCTCATCATCCGGAAGCTAAAGTACGGACCTGGGGGCTGCCTGGGCTTCCTGCTGCTCAGATTGTTGGTTCACTGGTTGCCCCTGGTTTAGTGCCCTGTCGACAGCATTCAGCAGGCTCTGCATTATACCTTCCTTGGGATTAGAGAAAAACTCATCGTACCTGTGCGACGTTTGCCCTGATCTCATCATGAGGCGTCCATCGTAGGGTCTCTCCAGGTTGCCCTGCTTCGGGGCCGTCTTCCGTCTAAAACCTTCCCACAGGGTGGTCCATGTCCTCTTTTCGTCCCATCCTTTCATTAGGTGGGGGGGGGGGGGGCTACAATGAACTCAATTTTGGTCATCTTCCTTGTGTGGGAGGCTTTGAGCAGCAGCGTGTAGGTTGCCATGGACGCCCTAGCTTGTGCTAAGTTTACCTTATTGATGAAGTTGAGACCTGCCAGAATCGGGATACCTGTAGAGAAAAATGGAAAACATACCTGCAGGGCCAGGTAGTCTGGGACTGTTCCTAGTCTGGTTGTGCGCTGAATGTGTGTCTTTCAGGTACTCTATGGTCGTAATGATTGGTTTTACGAGCGCTATAATCTGTTTCCTCTGGCAGGAAAAAACGGTCCACTTCGAAATAGGTCTTTCCCATCATTGTATGTACTAGTGGTGTGATGTCGTGTACCTGGAGTAGATCCTCCGGGTCTGGGGAGAACGGGAGATACTTCAATGCAGATGAACCTGCTCCTGTCCAGACCTGCCTGTCTCTCCATACACCGTGTATGGTGCCTGCCGGGAGCTGTGGACCATGCTCATACCTGAACAGGGTCTCTGTTAGTCCGCTTTCCCACTCCTCTCCTGAGACGGAGGAGAGAGAATCCTTGAGGGTTTCAATCATTGCTGCTGGTAGGAATTCAGAGACTGCGGTATGAGGGTTAGTTTGTCTTTTCGCCTTCGAGGTCGAGGGTTGATTTGGTGAAGGTGCACGTGTCCTCTTCGGCCTTGATGCATCGATCTCCATGTTACCCAGATTGGTGGCTCCACAATTCATCATCAAAAATAACTCCTGACACTTGACACGTAAAGAAATGGATAAAAGAAACAATGTTTATAGGTTTGTTCTTCCCTTTTTGGCTTCTGAATGTGTGAAATGTGAGGAGAAACAAAGAATAGTATTTCTCCCAGAAACGGTGTCCGAATCCCGTTCACTCCAAGAGGAGGATCAGGGAAAATCGTAGTGTTTGACTGTGTGAAAGAGCTATTATTTGTCCAGAGTTTTGCCCTTCACAATTACCCCCTGGTTAGAGGAGAGGGAATAATGTTGGGGAATGCAAAACTGGGTACAGCCGACTGTTTCATAGGACTTTAGTCCGTTACTCTTCAGCCCTAGTGAAGCAGAATTGTTAAACATGGAGTTTCATCAGTATCGCTCGTTTCCCCTTTAATGTTTTTTCCCCAGATAGTTTAATGAATATAGTTCAAAATACTTGACTTTTCTGGCTAAATTTTGAAAAGTTTAATGCCTTCCCTTGCGCACATTTCATGTATATAACGCTAATATTTTTTTCATAACTGTCCGCAACGTGTGCAAATGGATCAAAAGTTAAACAACCTCACGTCCAGCGATTTTTTTTGTGGCCAGAGTAGTAGTGGAAGTGTTGGGTGTCCTAATGTATTCAGTGGTGGAGGGAGAGATGCATTTGCTGCAGGTAGTGCACATTGGGGGATAAAAGCCACTTACTCTCCCCTCCCCCTTTCCCAATAGTTCAATTTTATTATGCGGTGGACTCGGTATGGAACACTGCAAATTTCTGCATTTTCATTAAACCAACTGTCCTATTGACTGTGCTCTCGTCGAAACATTCCTATTATGTGGGACAAGTGTGTGTCATTGGGGAATTGCAACTAATGTGAGTGGGGGGGGGGGCAGAAGTGGAGAACATGATAAACGTAACTAATTTTAAGTTATAACAAGTCTGCTGGGACATGAGCAAGAACACTATCACTTACAGTAAAGTTAATACTATTGCATTGTAGCTTGTGCCTTGAAACATTTACTTCTAGCAGTATACACCACTCGACTTCCTGAAGGTGACTCTTAAGAACAGGTTTACAATACTTTCACTTAACCAACTTTAGTTTACTGGAGGATATTATTTTGTAACCTTAGTTTCTAGGAACATCGTAAAAAACTACCTCGGCAATTGTATAGAATCTCGAACACCAACTTTATTTTAGATAATTCAGATACTAAAGGTGTCATTCTGGTTCATAAGGTATATGACCCAGAACAAATGGTAATTTATAGTTAAATATAGCTTTCTATATTTAACACGTGGTATTTGATAGCTCCCAAACATGCAATTATTAACTTTAATAATGCTTTTATAGTAGACTCCGTTCCCTTTACAAATAAGCTATGCATGCAGATTTTTTTCCTGAGAACTCAATTGACTCTTGGACTCCACTATTGACATTGTGGACTCTAGCTTTACCTGGGTACCGCTGATTAACTGAACGCGACTATTGTCCCTTTGCGTCACAATACTGCTCTTTGGCGTTACTCTTAAACGGCCTGCTTTCCGATGGTTTTGTCGCGTGGGGGTCACAGACGTTTATTTTAGGACTGGGTCTTCGGGTGCAGAGTTGTCCAACACCTGCTTGGCCTTAAAGATGCCAGACAGTTGGCGAGCTGTTGCTCGTGAGCGTCCGGGTCATGCTAGAGTTCACTGGTTGATGCTGTTAAATTGGGTTTAGCAGCATCTTGACCTCGGTTATCGTCGAGAAATCGCGAAGTGATAGCCTTCGCAGAGTATGCAGCATAGTTTGACTTGCAGATTGAATAGTGGTAGTCCTTGGCACAAATGCTGCACTTCTGGATGGGATGCTGACACTTGGAATGAGAGAACTCGTAGCACATAAGCAGTTTTACCTCGTAGAAGCGTTCCTTCACTCGGTAGGGTGGAATCTTGATAACAAAACAATTGATTCCTTGTGTAGTGGCCTCGGTTGTCGCGGCTACTGAAGTGAAGGTTAGCTTCATGGTGAGCACCTGCCGTAGACACCGCCCCGGGAAATACCTTAATGTTCTGGTTTTCCTTTGGCGAAGATATCAAAAGTGCTTGTCCGCGATCCAGTGGCTGGTCTGAGACCATTCTTGCGGCAAAGAATTGACGTGGGTAGTAGTCGCGAGGCGCCTTCGTGCATATTGGTGTAGTGTTTAGAGGTCCTTCTCGCTCTCGAAGTAGAGTACTGTTATGACCCTTGACCTGGGTATGGTTCCTCTGCTTTTGCAGTTGTAAAAGATATTAATAAGGTCTTGCCAACTACAATTGTCTAGGGATAAATAAGTCGACAGCTTAATATGCAAAGCAGTTTACTTTAAGGGTAACAATGAAATATACAAACAAATAAATGAAATACAGGTAGCAAAGACTCACCAGAAATATTCAAGGAAGCATATAATGAGGTCAATAACTCCTATGAGCACGTATTACTTGATTAAATCTTATATGCATAGATGGGTACGCAAATAATGGTCTAACCAGAGAATTATCCATGTTAATTGAGCAAAAACAGACCCCAAAGACTTCTCATGTCTACAGATCCTCTCCAGTCAGGTTCACCCACGCGACTAACATGGCTAGACGCCTACCTCTGTGGCGTCTACACATTCGATTTCGATTTGATGTCCAAAGGGTTTGGAAAGGATGTGGGAGGTAGTGGGATGGGGAGGTGAAATTCTGGATGATGTGGGTGTAGAGAGAGAGGTTTGAAAGTTTGGTGGCCTGTCCACCATGGGTTTGAAATGAGTGAGTGTCGTTTGTTTGGGTATGTGGTATGTTGGGTTGTCAGTACATCGGCTGTGGCTAGTGTTTGTGTCTCAGCTTTGGAAGCCCTAGAGCCGATGGAGTTGGCTGCAGAAGATTAATCTTAGCAACATCAGGGTAGTTACACTTCTGGTAGCACAAAGGTTTTTTGTTTATATATTTTTATATTTATATATAAATTTAATTCATTAGGTATAGATCGGCTCCGGGATGGGCCACTCATCTGGGTCGTCTGGCAGACCACTTAGTATTTGAGGTCTCGGAAAGGCCTGATCACGGATGTGTCTGATCACCTTTTGTTGGAGTGTGATTCTTCTAGTTGTGTATGGTGGTTCAAGGTTCTCGTTGTCACTGTTGTTGTTTACTGCTTCGTGGGGTTCTTTGGTATCTGGGGCGCACATGTGCTTCATGCGGTACAACTACCTTCTGGTCAGGTAGCTGAGCCTGGTGTCCATTGGTATTATGTTGTCTCTCATGGATTTGGTCTTCTTATCCCGTCCATTAACGACAGGCCCTCCGCAAAGCGAAGTGCTTTAATTTGGACCCGTTGGATCTTCAGCATGTTGGTTTTGTCGGTAAGGTTCAGGGAACATAAAGGTACTCCAGACTAGGCCTTGTGATCATTCTGTACAGGTGGAGCTTGATGTGGGGTGGGGCTTGCCTGAAGTGGAATAGTCTCGACAGGGAACCCCGGGCCATCGCTGCCTTCTGGGAGACGTACTGGACGGAGTCGAGTAGCTTGAAGTTGTATCCAAGCACTGTTCGGGTTTGAGATGGTTATGGGTTCACCCCTGATCTTTATCTCCCCCCCCCCCCATTTTAGATTGTGTAGGCCATACAGCCGACAGTGCATATTGGATCTTGTCTGGGTTAGTGGTGATCATCCATTTTCTTTCCCAGTTAGCAGTCCTGGCTAGTTTTACGTTCTCCTTACGGATTAGTTGCATGTTTGGCTGCTTGGGTTAGATGTTATTACGTGTGTTACATAGTCTGCAAATTGGATGATAATGGTGTCCCTATACTGTGGTTGGGGCAAGTCATTTACAAAAATGTTGAAGAGGACTGGACTTGGGCACGACCCTTGGGACTCCAGCTGTTGGGGTGAAGGCTGCTGCCGCTTTCGCCTTGAATCTGGGAGTAACGTGTGTTCTTTAGGAAATTTCTCATCAGCCTGAGGGGTCCAGTTTTGGGCTGGTAAGTCTGCTAATTTGTACACCAGACCATCATGCCATGGGCACGAAGGCCTTGTGCACGTCTCTCGTCGCAATCAGGGCTACCTGATTGCTGGCAAATTGAGCTTACAGCATCGTAAATGTTTATTGCGTGCTGGGTTGACCTTTTGTGCTCGAAAGAGACTGTTTTTCTGTTAAGAGGTTGTTATACTACCTATAGTAATTAAGTCGGTTGGACATGATTTTTTCAAAGCACTTGCCTATTGTCTAAGAGGGAGATTGGACAGTAGTTGTCAGGCTGGTGAGGGTTTTTCTTGGGTTTGGGAATGAATATCATCTTGGCCGACTTGAAAGGTACGGGAATGTGACCAGATGTCAGCATGACGTTGAATAAGTTGAGTAGGGATTGCAGAAGATTGCCTGCTAGGAGTTTGATTTGCTGTGCTTTGATCCCCGATGGTCCTGGGGCCATATCTCGGATGCTTTTAATGACTCCTCTCATCTCTACCATTGCTATGGGTCTTGTTAGAGGGTTGTCGGGTCTATCAAGGGGGGTGCCGAGTAGGGAGGCGGTGTTTACTGTTGTCCATTGGTTGACACGGTTGAAGTGAAAGTTGTTGAAAATTCTGCTCTTTACGGCCGTGAGTGTCTTTTTTCCACACTGCCTCCATGAGGTCAGCCTCCTCTTATGGGTCTGCTATTTTCCAGTTCCTCGTCATCATCAAGGAATGTGTACGAGGTGAGTGAGGCTGGGGTTAACCGATCCCAAGAACTGTCAGATCTTACGCCAGAAGGCTCCCGGCTCCCTTTTGTACTGGTTGGCCTGCCTCACAAGGGTTCCCCCAAATATGGCCCTTATGAGTCAGCGTTAGGTCTATGGTTTCTCTTCAGAGTTTTGTAGGGCTAACGCTGGTGGCTGGCCAGTTTGGTAGTGGCTTTGGCAGGCCCGTTGGTACTCGTTCATTTTTACCTCTGATTTCTCAGGTCGGTTTATATTGGTGTAAGTGCTTGTGGTGGATCTTTCATAGGTGGCCTCAGTTGCGAGCTGGATGCGGTTGTGGATGGTGTTTATTGCTTGGTCTATTGTTTGGGTTGGGAGGTTTTCGAACTGAATGATGGGGTCGTCAGCGAGGAAGGTGTCATATATATGGGCTCGCATGGTTTCCAGTCTGGGCCTGGGAGGTGCCACAAACCACCACCGGAGGTGGTGGTGGTGGTGGTGGAGGGGAGCCAGTCGGCCGAGCGGACAGTACACTGGACTTGTGATCCTGTGGTCCTGGGTTCGATCCCAGGCGCCGGCAAGAAACAATATGCAAAGTTTCTTTCACCCTATGCCCGTTACCTAGCAGTAAAATAGGTACCTGGGTGTTAGTCAGCTGTCACGGGCTGCTTCCTGGGGGTGGAGGCCTGGTCGAGGACCGGGCCGCAGGGACACTAAAGCCCCGAAATCATCTCAAGATAACCTCAAGATAACCAGAAGGGGGGGTAGCTTGGAGGGTGGTGACCACAGGGATGTGGTCTGATCCCACGTTCTTGCCTGGGGTCACTATGCAGTGGAATAGGTAGTAGCCTGGTATAGTGGTGTGGTGTGTAGTAGCCTGGTATAGTGGTGTAGTACCCTGGTATAGTGGCGTGGTGTGGTGTAGTAGCCTGGTGTTGCTGTAGCCTGGTGTGGTGCAGTAGCCTGGTGTGGTGTAGCGGCCTGGCGTAGAGGCGTGTGGTGTAGCGGCCTGGCGTAGAGGCGTGTGGTGTAGCAGCCTGGCGTAGAGGCGTGTGGTGTAGCACCAGCGACCACGTGTTGACAGGACAAGGCCTAATGGCAGACTGCAGGGGCCTCTTGGGATAGTGGCAGTGTTCGAAATCTCAAACTATTCCTCAACATTATAGAATCTGAATTCAGAAATATTTCCATCTAATTTTTAGTTTTTAAACCCATAATAATATTAATGCATTGACATGTCTTATTTCCTTGCTGCATATTTACATTTGTTTATATTTACAACATTTCGTTTCATAATTTGAAAGCTCTCGCGAGCGTACGGACACGGTCACCCACCGTGACGACCGTTAAGGTCCTGACTAAACCGCCCTCCTCATCCCTTACCCTCCACGACCCCACACTACCCCACACTGCCCCCCCCCACACTACCCCACACTGCCCCCCCCCCACACTACCCCACACTGCCCCCCCCACCATCCACACTACCCCACACTGCCCCCCCCACCATCCCACACTGCCCCTCCACCACCCAATATATACTCTCGTGATTTAGTTCAGTATGGGGTTTAAGAAAAAAACAGCATACCAATGTTATGTCACAGAAAACAAATTTATCATAAAACTCGTGTATTTGTCTTATAATATGGAAATGCATTCATATAATAGATAACATATGAATAGTCAAATTTCTGTGAATCCCCTACCATGTTGGAATATTTGCAGCTAGCAAATGTGCTGGCTGCTGAAGGAAACCACATTGGTTTCATTTTCGATACAAATGCATGGAGATTCAGAATGGAAACAATTATAGTTGAGCATGCAGAGGAGTTTAAGAATCTATGGTGAGAGTGATGGATACAAACTTGACAACTATACTTCAGAGAATGTAAACATCTAGTCATTAGAAATGTGTAGAATAATAAACCCTACATTGTTTGAGTTAGGGAAAACGCCATTTGTCACACAGATACTGTTCTTAAAGATTCCCTCATTTTGCACCGGCAAGATAACATGTAAGATTTTAAGGGTTGACGAATGTTAATCTTCTTGTTTGATAAACTGTGCACTTGAGACATAGTTAATAAGAACACGCCAATATATAAGATAACAAAACGTTTACAGATTCTTTCACACCACTTTCCAGCAACATTTACAATTTATATAAATTATTTTAGGGAATAATACATAAATTTTATATTTAAACATGATATTAGTGTTTAGTGGAATGCATAAGGAGTCAAATTGTTAAAAAGAGCGATTTTAGAAAATTTGGGACACTTTTTTTTCTCATAGAATAACTTAATGTATTTTGAAGGTTTCATTCAGCCATTAAATATCATTCACAATTTATTAATGAATTTTACAAAAAAAAAAAAAAAAAAATTATATTTAAACATGTAGAAACTATTTGTAATACATTAGGAACAAAATTGTAGAAAAACAATATTATAAAACCTGTGTGTTTGGATTTTTGGATTAAAAGTTTCTCAAAGGCTCTCCTGCACCATTCTCAATGAAAGTCATTCCTACACCTATGGGAAGAGATAGATGAACGTTTTCTATACCATTTGTGTTTGCTGGGCCAGCAGCTTCACTGGGTTGTTTGGAAATGTGATATGGGCAAATGCTAGGAGTTCAGAACCTAAGCTGGCCTTAGGGTTGGGGTTTGTTGCGAGGGGTTAGTCGTTGAGGTCTATTGTGGGGTCTACACATTACCAACTAAGGAACACACAATCTCTAGATACTCTGCTGTCTGAGAGTAATACTTATGAACATATTTGTAAATACACTAATATACATTTAACACTAATAAGGTGTAATTAAAAGAAATGTACACACAAGAAAACTGAATTATAGGACCAAATCGGTGACGCTCTATTGGGTACTCTGCACGCATCATTGGAACAGCCATATATGGTTATCATCCCCCCCCCATGACCATACATGCAATAGCATTAACAAAAATATCTTATAAAAGCACACTACAGCATGCTACATTTAACTCTGTCCATTTGTTCTATGTTAATCTCCCAGTAACTGAGGAAAGAATATATGAACATAAATGCTTTATAGTGATAAATGTCAGAATCAAGCATTGATTCGTAAAAAGTACAAAAGTCTCGGCCAATATCGATGGGTGTAACTGCGATGTCTTGGGGATCTTTAGGAGGTTGATCTTTAATACAATGTCGTCGACGGGGGTTAGTCTAGACTTTGAAGTGTTTATGGCGCATTGCCACCCCTTGATGGGTCGCAGTGACGGTGGGCAGGCTTGTGATCTGTCTTGATTACTTTCCTGCGATCTTTTGTGCAGTGACTTTAGCTTGCTAGTGCTTTACCCGACAATGCTAATTATTCGGAGGCCATCCATCTTCTCCAAGGTATGTTTAGGATGAGTGGGGCTGACCTAGTGTAATGCGCCCTGCCAACTATCACAAAATTGGTCGCTGTGGGCGAGCAACTTCAAGTACAGGGTCTGCAGTCTGGTCAGTGGTTCCGTTTTCTGTGTCAGGATTGGGTTAGTTGGAGGTTCTGGGGAAGTATGGTATTTTCCTCAGCTGAAGTTGTAGTGTTTTTTGGAGAGAACTGTAGGAGAGAATGGAGCAGAGCAAGATCCGAGGAGGAGGGACAGAGATACTAGGAAGACCATTGTGAGGAAGATAGTCAGCAAAGTCACGATCCTTGGCTTTCAGGTAAGCAGCTTGTACACAGGCAGTGACTTTCATATGAAAGGTTCTGAAGAGGAGAATAAGGTGGTGGTGGGTGAGGGAAGAGAGGTGGAGAGGACAGAGTTTCTCCGTAGTGTAGTGGTAAGACACTCGCCTGGCATTCCGCGAGCGCTTTGTCATGGATTCATATCCAGGCCGGGGAGGATTTACTGGGCGCAAATCCTTAACTGTAGCCTTTGTTTAACTCAACAGTAAAATGTGTACTTGGTTGTAAAAAAGATTCTTCGCGGCGGGGACCGTATTCCAGGGACCTGCCCGAAACGTTAAGAGTACTTGTGGCTGTACAAGAATGTAACAACTCTTGTATATATTCCCCCCTCCCCCCCCCCCCAAAAAAAAAAAAAATTGTGCAGTAGGGTGGTGGTGATGGTAGTGAGGGGTAGCATTGACTCTGGCGTGAATATAGTTGGCTGATGCTGTTTGGTAATGGGATTGGTTAGGGAGTTTGAGGAAGAGTGAGGGTGTGCATGAGTGCGAGGTTGGTTAGTACGAAGAGTTTTGAGTTTTTCTCCATAGGGCAAGATTTATCAACTGCTGAATGAGCACCATGGCAATTAGTGCATTTTAGGGTGGGCAGAGCAGAATATGAAAATGGCCTTCTGCAGAGCAGAATATGAAAATGGCCTTCTGCAGAGCATTTAGACCATGTCTTCAGAGGCAATGAGGAATTTGATGCTGTTGGTATTGACATGTTTGATAAGATTAGTGGCAGGTGTTCCAGTGGTATTGAAGAAAGTAGTGATGCAATCAATAGTATCCATGGGTGTAGTGCTAGTGTAGTTCATCCAGACAGTGAGCCATTGTGACTCACTATCTGCAGACAGTCCTGTGTTTGTGCCAATCACTACGAATCCATAAAGCTCAGCGAGGGTCAGTGTGTAGGCCAGGTCAAAGACCTTGCCTACACACAGGTCTAGGACCTGGCCTAAGGGCTTCACCACGAACAAACACCGGGTCCAGAAAGGTTGCAACCCCCAGTTACGGTGGAGCTAACGTCAATTAGCTCTTAACTGGTCGAGAGCTAACGTCGGTTAGCGTGACGAGCGCGCAGAAGAGTTCTGTGATAGTGATCAGTCTTCCGGTAGGTTCTTTGAGGGTTTTGGATCTCACCGCCCCGGCAGATGCCAGGCTGTAGCAAAGTGCCT